>NC_087210.1:31978791-31981291 GCF_015104395.2 Macrobrachium nipponense
CAATACAGAATTACTGTGTTTTCTGTCACTTTTATCCACTATTACTGTGGTGACCGTCCCTTTCATTCAGGTATTACTGTGGTGACTGAAAAGCATTCTCAATTATATATTTCTATGGTCTCGAGTACATGAAATGGAGTATGATAAACCCGTAGAGTTTATTTACCACATTCGGAAAGGGGGGAATGGGAAGGGGCGGGGTATCGGTTTGAAGCCTACCTTATTATTATCAAAGTTGCGTCCAATGAAGGCCAGGTGCTAAATTTTATGTAGATCGGTCGAGCGGTTCAGATTTCTTTATCGCAATGTTACAAATATACATACGTACAAACATTCGCTTTTATATAAATATAATCTTCATAACACGAAGATGAGATATGTCAGTATAGTCCACAGGAGAAAAGAGAGAATAAAAGACTCTATAGTAGCTCGATAATTTCGTCTCTCACCAGGTCTCTTCAAGAGCTTTATTTTAACTGATAAAATGAAGCTCTTGAAGAGGCCTGGTGAAAGGTGAAATTATCGAGCTACTAGAGTCTTTTATTCTCTCTTTTCTCCTGTGGACTATATTGACATTCACTTTTATATAAATACACACATTTATACATAATACATATGCTCATATAAAGTGGTAGTGTGTGTGAGTGTGTGTGTGTGTGTTTGTGTGTGCGCGCGCGCGCGTCGTATGAGAATCCACACAGATCTAAGAAATCCTTGTATCAGGGTTTTGTCTCTCAGTGGGAGGGCAAGAGCCTGGTTTTTTCTTGCTCCGTATTGATTGAGTCGAACTTCAGTACGGTACTCGTTTTTCTGTCTCACATTCTTTAAGTTTTTACGCGAGTTTCTCTCCGTGTCTCTTTTTGTGTGCACTTAATGATGATGGCTTTTGCACATTCCATTGAAATTCCTGAAATTATTATTGGTGTTGTTTGGGTGAAATTATTTATTATACTGACGATACTGATGTATTCTTTTGTACTTTTCTTCCCTCTTCATGTTAGAAAAGAAGTAGTTTATAAATTTGTTAGTTTTAACATTTTTAGAAATAACGTTAAGTTTTAAAGATATTTGTAAAGTAAATTTTCTTCCATACCAGTCCTCAAGCTTTTAAGAATTTACTATAATGTAGTAGTAGTAGTAGTAGTAGTAGTAATAGGCATACTTCTAAGATTCGCACATCTCCTCTCCACATGTAGACTAAGTCTGACCTTAACCTTTGCTCTTTCCTTGGTCACAAAACTTCGTATGGTCTGAAGTTTTTATGACTGAATTCGTGTTCATCAGTTCTCAGTAGCTTGCTTTTTTTTTCTCTTCTCTCTCTCTCTCTCTCTCTTTTTTACAGGTAATTGATATACTCCACTTCAAGATCTTGACTTTTTATTCTGCATTATTAGTTTTAGATATCTCTGCAGTATGGTGATATTAAATGAGGTTTTGAATTTCTCGAAACAAATGCTTTTTAAAGAAGATTGCTTTTTTGTAACAAAATGTGAAATCTCCGCTGAATTTCTTCGTATGTGTGTTTATCGTGGTTGGGGTCTTGATCTTCTCAACCCTCACTTAAAACCCATTTTTTTTTTTATGTAAGAAGAGTATTATAGATAATTGCTGGTTCCTTCAATTGTGTTTTTGTTTATACCTTATTAAATTTACTTCTGAACGGAACGTTGTACTGTTGGTGTTGAATCATGGCAGCAACGGTTAAAGGAAAAGATTTATGTGTGACTTTTATTTCTTTGTTCATGATTTATTTTGATGTGCCGTGGATGCAATATGCATTCACCTTTTAACTTTCATGTCCCTTCCTAGTTTGATGTTTTTCATTCTCTCTCTCTCTCTCTCTCTCTCTCTCTCTCACACACATACACACAAAGGGCATCTCCAGTTGTCGCGATGGTTTGTTCTTTTAAGTGAATAAACAAGTAAGACTTTCTCTCGTGTTGCCGTCCTTAATTAACGGACGCTGGACATAATGGCCTCGACAAGCAGACTGTCCCCTCCCTCATACTCCTTCATCCCTCCCTCCCTCCCTCCCTCCTTTTACCCCTCACCTTCTTTATTGTTCGAGCGACCTTCTGCTTACTTTATTTAAAACTTCAATGCAAACCTGTTGGTCGCCTCACGTACTATTGCCACAAATGAAAGGCGCCCATAATGCCATTCCGACGTGCCTCGTCACGGAGAGACGAATCTGGTTGGTGAGGTGGTTTTGCGATTTGGTTATGAGGAATATCAGAGGCATCTTTCGTTGAATTTTCCCGTAGTTTTATTACTTCAGGCTCTTCTATGTTTTTCTTTGTTATTATTTTATAATCTTCTTCATTCCATGCTTAATCATTTGTTTTTCATTGTGTAAAGATGCTGAATTATAAAATGATGCGAAGAATTATGAGGTCCCATTCATTCAACTGCTCACTCTGTTGTTTGAGTGACATCACTTCTCGAGTAAGTGAAAAATGGCTCTGGAGGTCGTTTTCCGCTGGGCACCATAAAAAGAGAT
>NC_087210.1:31986291-32016291 GCF_015104395.2 Macrobrachium nipponense
GCAGGAGCAACTAGGTTAGCTGACGAATATAGTCTAACTCATAATTTGAGTTTTGGTAAGAAATGAAATGATCATTCGTCTGGTAGAGTACAAAGCAGTAAAAGTTTCAGTTCTAGTAATAGTAATGCGAGTAAAAGTGACTATTCCTGTTATACATGCGGAAAACCTGGTCATGCGTCTAAGGTTTGTAAGAGTAAAGTGGCATCTAGTGGCTCAGAATTAACTTGTTTCCAATGTAATGGGAAAGGGCATTTAGCGAGAAATTGTGTAGTAGAAAGAAATGACGTTAAGAAACCAGTGTCTCTAGTTAACCTTTTGTCAAGTAGGAATGATGTGATGAGAGAAACTAGGAAATTTTTTGGTGAATTTCTGTCAGAAGGCATAGTCTTCTCTCTTGGAGGAATATTTTCGAGAGAAGTAGTCTTACTTCGAGACACAGGAGCTGCTGTCTCACTGATTACGAGAGAGAGTGTGCCGAACAGGGCGGAAATCAACATGGAAGAAAAAGTCATGTTAGGTGGATTTCCTAACACTTGTGTTCTTTGTCCTTTGTTGAAGTTGAATTTAGAAAGTCAGGTAGTGTCAGGAGAAGTAAAACTTGCAGTTGTTGACAGTTTGCCCGTTGATGGCGTTGACATTATTGTCGGTAATGACTTAGCTTTATCCAAGAATGCGAATCCTGTTGTGAGTGAGATTCCAGTGCCTGAAATGGTAGTAACTAGGTCGGGTTTAGATACAGACATAGACTACGGTCATAATTTATTCGTGGATTCGAATGAGAGTGAGTTCGTGGATTCGAACGTGAGTGAGTTCGTGGATTCGAACTAGTGTGATAGAGGTGGAGAGGTTGATCTTGGCATGAGTGTGGCTGAGAGACCGGACTCTATCAACATTGACAGTGATAGCCAAGGGGGAAGGCGTAGCTGTTGAGAGTAATGTAGTAAATGTACCAGTATCTAGTACTAGTTACGGTGATGAGTTAGGCACTACTAACGTTTTGGATAAGGATGAGCTAGTCAAGTTGCAGAGAGAAGATGAGACACTAACCCGAATTTTTGAGTGTTTGCTGGATGATGATCTCGATGATGTGTGTGAGGAAACTTTTTGTTTAAAGGACGAAGTTTAAAGGACTAAGTCAGGTAGTAAAGGGGAAATCACCGAGCAATTAGTGGTTCCTAGGTAGCTTCATGAACTAGTTTTGAAGTTAGCACATGATGAGCAAGGATATTTAGGAGTAAATAGAACTTTCAGGTGTATTAGTAGGGCGTACTTTTGGCCTAAAATGAAAAATGACGTAAAGAGGTATGTTTTAAGCTGTCATGAATGCCAAATTGCCGGGAAACCGAATCAAGTAATTCCCAGAGCTCCGTTGTGTAATATTCCTTCAGTAGGCAAACCTTTTGAGAATGTAGGTATCGATATGGTCGGACCTTTGCCTAGAAGTAAGGGTAGAGAAGATTGCACAACTAATCTAGAGTATTATAAAAACAATTTAAGAGATGTTTGGCAACTAGCGGACGAGAACGGAAACGTGAGAGGAAGTCAAGGGGAAACTAAATGGAAACATGATCTTAGAGCAGAAAAGAGAAGTTTGTGTGTAAGAAATAAAGTTTTAGTACTAGCCCAGAAAGAAGGTTCCGCTTTACCTTATAAGTTCGAAGGTCCTTTTTCAGTGTTAGAGGAGAGGGGAAAATATACATTATAGAATTAATGTGGGTATGAGTAGAGCAAAGGCAATGAATGTAAATTTGCTTCAGCATTATAAAGAACTCCCCGCACCTTGGCCACCGCCAGTGTTCTGTGTGACAGTGTTATTGAGAGAAATTAGTTTTGAGAAAATGCAAGAGGTGTTTTAGCATTTCAAAGTTTCAATCAGAGTTCAGAAAATGGAAAAAGTAAGAGGAAAGGATAATGTGATAGCTAATAGAGCCTCTCTAGAGTTTTCAGAATGAGTAGCCTAATGACCGTTTTCTATTTTGGCACGAGTGGTTGAGTGAATGGAGAAGTATTAAAGCTTTATGCAGAATTGTTCCCCTGCTGTTTAATTCTTGTTTCTCTTTGAAAAAAAATAAAATCAGTTGGCTAACTGGCTCAGCTGCTGATCCCCTGTTGGTGGATGCCTCAAGATCAGAGGTGGGTCCTATGTGGGCGCTGCAGAAGTCGCTCAGACCGTTGTAAGGGAAGGGCGCCTCTCCGTGCAGGATTCTAATTTGGAGGAGGCGGTTGCACAATGTCACTACTTGCCGAATTGTCATTGGCTAGTTGCTGTTGCATGACGTTATGCCTAGTGTAACAGTCAGGTGTTTCTTGATCTGGGGTGTCTTGTTCAGTGGTCGTATCCGTTGTGGTATTATTTAATAATGCCATGTTGTCTTTGTTTGGGCTTCTCCATATGCTATAGTAAATTCACATCAACTGTGCATTTGATGTCTAGACCAGTCCCTTACGACGCTCCTGAGAGTCCACATAGGTAGGATGTATGTCTTTGAAAAGTATGCCTCAGGAGAGGTGTTACATACATCCTGCCTATGTGAACTCTCGAGAGAGACTGAGAGTTTCCAGGTCTGTCATTGGCTTATCAACAGCCAGTCAGGAGCGTCATAAGGGACGGGCCTAGCCATCAAATGCACGGTTGATATGAATTTATTATAGTAGGGAGTAGGAAGGCCTCTTGAGTAGTATTCAAAGAGGGCTTCCTGTCAAGGATGAGGATGTCTTCGAGCATGAGTAGTCTTCTTGGGTCTGGGGCATTGCAAATGATGGTGGTGTTGTTGATAATGCTGTTACGGGATGGAATGTAATTGTGACAGGTGAGGGCGTGGTTCTTGATAGCGCCCGAGATCTTATACGTGACATGAAATCCTCTTTGCAAGCCGCATAGTAGTCATGCCAGTGTATGTTCAGGGATCTCCAAGGATAGGGCATTGATATTGGTATACTACACTGGAACGCTTCAAGGGGTCTCCTGCCGGGAGGGAGCCCGGTTTGGTTGTTACGCATTATCAGGTCTCGAGTTCTTTTATTTTTGAAATATACAAGCTCTATGCTTTTTCTTTCCTCGGTGGGAGTGACAACTTCCACCACGATCTTCTTTATGGCATTCTCCTCCCCCCGGATCTTGGAGTACATAAAGGCCTTGTAGTATAAGGTGATGGCGTCTTTCTCTTCTTCAGATAAGTCTTCATTATTATACCATTTCTCAAGAGCTTTCTTGATCTCATGGTTAATGCGCTTATTTGAGTACCCGTTGTTTACGAGTACTTGGGAAGCTCTGTCTAATTCTTGATGTGTGTCCTGCTAGGTGGAGCAGCAGGACAGTGCCCGTCGCACGTAAGCCCTGACTGTGGTGCTCTTGAATCTCGCAGGGCACTCGCTTTCGCCATTGAGGCACACTCCTAAATTAGTTTTCTTCATGAAGACAGAAGTCCTGAGGCCGCCTTCTGTCTTCGAGATGAGTACTTAAAGAAAGGGAAGTGTCATCGATGCTGAATTCTATTGTATATTCCAGCACCCTGCACTGCTGGAACGTGTGACGAAGGGCTTCACCGAAGGGCTTCACCCTCATCCTTGGTGTCCGCTTGAACGGAGATGTCGTCGATATAGCGTGCATATTTCCGGGGGCGCTGGATCCGGGCGAAGACTTGTTCCTCGACGGTGCCCATGTAGAAATTGGCGAATAGGACTCCTAATGGGGATCCCGTCCCTACGCCGTATTTCTGCCGGTACATATATGTCCTCGGTGGGTGGAGAAGGGGCCCCTCTTCGTACAGCATATTATTATTATTATTATTATTATTATTATTATTATTATTATTATTATTATTATTATTATTATTATTATTATTATTATTATCATCCAAGATTTGGAAAGAGAATGAAAAATGGTGAAAATTATTGAAGATGTGATCAGTTTAGACGATGCATTCCATCGAAACATCCAAAACAACACCAGCAATTGACTGTGGCCTCTACCTAGAACAAGAAGAACTGAAAGGGAACGTTGGCAACAATAACAGGGCTGAAATTTCCTTTCACATTTAACTTTCGGCCCTTCCAGAATGCTGAGAGAGAGAGAGAGAGAGAGAGAGAGAGAGAGAGAGAGAGAGAGAGAGAGAGAGAGAGAGAGAGAGAGAGATATGCAAAATGTCTAGCCACATGGTATACTGACTTGCTCTGTAAGTAAATTTGGAACTTTTGCTTCCTATTAGCTACCTGCTTCTTCACCCTATGCAATTTCTATTGTAATTCAACTTCGCTTACAAAGTTTGTCGTGCCGCGCAAAACAGGTGAACGAGTTTATAGTTAATGCGGGAAATGAATTTGAGGAAGAGTAAAGTCATGCAGATAAAAAAAAATGAAAAAGATGAATACTGGATTGCCGATATCATTAGGGAAGGTTGGATGAAGTTAATATGTATAAGTATTTAGGAGTAAATGTAATAGATGGTGATAGGAAAAGGGAAGAGCTAAGTCCCATGAAGTAAGGACTGGGAGTTTGCGAAAGATTTGATAAGTAATACATGACGTAATTGTTGAGCCAACTCCCGTTTATATGAGCATAAAGTGTATGCTTCATGCGATTACAGAAACACGGTTGAAACTGATAAGTGAATCGTATACGTTGTATATGTGGGTTAAGGAAGATCGTATGAGAATAGTGGATATACAAAAGATTGTATAAATGTTAGCATAGGAACAAAAAAAAAAAGGTTCATTATGTTTAGAAGTGTTGGTCTTAGAATGAGATTTGATAGGTTTTGGAAATTGTGTAATTTTTGAAGGGTCACAAGGAATGAGACGAATTTAGTCTAGGAAGTACTGAACTGAGTGAGCGCGTGAGGTTTTGGAAATGAAGGCCGCGATCAGCGAGAAGCCATGAAGTTTGTACAAGAAAGAGGAGACTGGAGCAATTTATTTATGGGACTCCGAGTCGCTTATTATGAGCACAGTCTGAAGATATGATGAAGTTGAGGAAAATCTTTGCGCAGGAGGTTCATTCTTAGTTCAACACTGCAATAAAGGATAGTCGGGACTATTATCTGTTTGCTGCAATAACGTATTTATATCCCAGATATTAAGCTACAAATACGTTTAGTTCAATTTCACTTTATTTTGGGAATATCAGGGAAGCATGACTGATAAACGCACTTGCACTGGCTAGGATTCAAACCTGTGCCTAGGTTTAGATTCCGGCCTGGTCAGATGCACTAATCAATTACAATTCCGCTTTGGTGCAAGTTATTACTAAGAAAAAGCGAATTCGACTTCGAATGATCTTTTTGTCTTAGAATTTGTGAGAATGAAAGTCACGTGTATTCGACAAAGCTTCATATATATATATATATATATATATATATATATATTTATATATATATAATATATATATATATATATATATATATATATGTGTGTGTGTGTGTGTGTGTGTGTGTGTGTGTGTGTGTGTGTATAAAACCGGTGAATTAATTAATATATATAGAACTATTTTTGTATTGTTTAAAAATTGGTTTAAGGTGAAATCAGGGTTGAAATCAGTAGACGTTAATTATTGATATCAAATAGCCACTTAGGAATCGAAGAATAAAAGAGGAAAGAAAGTGTTACTTTAAGTAGACTATTTAACCGTTTATCGACAAAGAATATGGTGGTAAAATTAACAGTGATATTATCGTTAAGTGATTTTAAATAAATTGATAATGAATGTATGATATATTTATTTTTATTAATATTATAACTTAACCAAGGGAAGAGTAGTTTATTTATTAGTCACATCTAATTTTATGAATCATTTCTTTCACTAAGTCATTCATTCATTTACCATAATTCCATTTATTTAACCTTCATTACGGCGCTGAGTGGCCTTCTTGGCCCCAGTGCCTGGTCTTTAGCCCTAAATATCATACATCCATCCAAGAGAAGAGTTTGAAAAGTCCTGAAAATTATGGGGAAAATGGCGTAGCATGAAAAGGTCCGAACAGGGAATACTTGAACGCCAATCCCTCAGCCTCTAACTTTCTTCGAGACACGCTCGAACAACCGCGCAACCTCTTGATCCATCGAGTGAGAGGAAAACCAGGAAGACCTGTGACGAGAAAACTTGCCAGGACATATTATGGCTGGTTTGGCAGCAGCCGGGCAGGAATAGGAGTGATGCAAGCACCAAAATGAGGAAGAGTACTTTTCTTTTTTCTTTTTTTTCCCGCTTTGGGAGAGCGGGAGAGTTGAGGGAGGAGGGCAGTACATAGGGCCTTTGCCGCTGAACGATAAAAGTTGTTCTTATGATCGCCTTAACGATTAAATCTTGTCGGGGAAATTTATGGTCGGCGGAGAGCGTTTGGGCGAGAGAGGGAGGGAGACCCCTATTATATTATGCAGAAGAAGATTGCCCTGTCCATAGACAAAGCGTCCGGGGTTGACAAAGGCCCCAGAGAAAGTATTAGGGTAAACGGGGTAGACAATACATACACGATTTTGTACCACATGGCGCTCAGGAGTATACGTTATAGCATTTACCATACTTTCACATGTACACGAAGTCTCTCCCCTTTTACTCTTTATTATTATTTTTTTTTCTTTAAACCTAATTATGCAGCGTCGGGTTAAAGTGTCGACGTGAAATCTGATTCCGAATTTACGAAAAACCGGTCACTTTCGCGGTGGCGAAATGGCCTGATCGCCTTTCATAAGAGTCGCTGTTCATGTCAGGCTCTTTATAAAACACATTTGACTTCATCTTCTTATACTGTGTAACGTTCTCTTTAGAACCTGACTTGATAACGATGGTAATATGTCCATCCCAGCGGCCTGTGTTTTAAACAATGATGGGTCTGCCCTCATGAGACCCGATTTTAGTGGAGCTATAAATCATCCTAAACTGATAAGTCTATAAAAGGTGGAAGAATATCTTTTAAACAAACATTTAATTTAAACCAACAATTATGACTTGGTAGATTCCCCTTCCTGTATGGAAAATACATGTTTAATATGTCAGCTTTATTCCATGTACAAGTCCATTGTTTAGAAAAGGAGATACCTTCGTTGAAAAGGGAAGTGATGTTCTACTCAAAACGTGAAGTCTATATAATAGTACATACAAACATTAAGTCACAAATATCGTTTATTATCGAATTCATTGTACCTTGGGAATAATTCACACCTGAAGTATTATGGACAAAAATTCATACATACATACCTAAACTATTAAAACAACCTTTAAAAGGCTGAGTCGAAAACTTTAACATCACTAAGCGCATCATATGAATTCATACAAGGCTCATCAGATACACACTAAGCCCCCCTACAAACGCTGCTGTCTCTATATAAGTTGGCATGCAATCCTCCAGTACTTTAAGATATAATTTTCTCTACATGGCCTGATCTACGTAACTGTCTTATACCACTTCCATGGGTCTCCATATTGACCAAGCTTTCATTCCCTGTATACCGAGCGAACAAATAATATCTGCAAGTGTTTTCGACATGTATGTTCAGCATCCACCTTTCTCGTCAGTTATGTACACATTTCAGAGGACTAATTTTGTGTTAGTGTGTGGGACTGTGCATGTTAGCATCTCCTCCTAAACGCCACAACGAGCCAGTTACAAATTTGTTCTCGCATGCAAAGTTCCATGAGGAATCTGCTGCTTTGCATTCCAGTTTCCAGATTCTTCACTATGATGCGAAAATCTTTATGTCCATAACCAGGACGTTGTTTTGCGATTCCGTGAAGGCAGAATGGCTAAGACCATAGATTTTATGTACCTTTGATTAAATTAGTTTTACCTTATTTTTTATAAGCGGTGTCACTTGCAGGATGCAGAATGACTTCCCAAAACCCTTGCCCATTTTTTTTGGTATAATGAAGACTGGCAAATACTGCATTCTAAAAGACTTTTGATATCCCCGGGAGTAGCCTCCCAAAACTCGTTTCTACTGGTTTTCAAAATTGATTTTCCTGAAACTTTGGATTCCATGTGTGGTTTACCTACAGACACTCCACTTTCACTCATTTTTAAAGAAGAATTGTTATACTCAAAAGAAATTTGTAAGTAAATCAGACTTTCGAATGTCAGAATGTTATATTTATAATTATAATTAGCTCTACGGTATTTTGCAAACCAAATAATTAATAGTCTTTTCAAAATATGGGTATCAGGACACCGGTAGATTAGACACCCGATTACTATTAAACAATGGAAAACTATTTTTTTCTTGCACAAAAGATAACATTAACTTCAACAGTTTTACATATATATATATATATATATATATATATATATATATATATATTTATGTATATATATATAAATATATGTAAAACTGTTTGAAGTTGATGCATTCTTAGCAGATAATATTTTCGTGTGAAGGTATTTGCTTCTATTTTTCTCGTCTTGCAAACTTCTCAGGAATAAGAAAAAATGATTCAATATTCTTTCCATTTACTTTTTCTAGTGGATGGACCATTTCCCCACCACTCGGCAGCTTCTTTGTGATGCTGAATTTTTATTGGTCGGCCGGTCTCATTCTCTTGCTGGTGGTCAGGGCAGCAGCATGGGCATTCCTGATTCTTCGTAGGATGCTTCCTATGCCGCGGCTTGCCACAAAGGGCGTGGGCAATGGTGTGTTTCCCGTTATTGGCTATTAGTCTTGATTTGCTGTGTTGTCGGTAGTCATGTCCAGGGGCGTTCTGTCATCCGTGTCTACCTTTTCTGTCATTCGTGTCTACCTTCAGGTTATCATGGATGTCTTGTGGTTTCCTTGAAAAAGTCAAAAGGAAGTCCATGTTTCTTTGTTTCTTTAATTTAGGCTATTTTCTTATTTATACTCACAGCCTCTGCTATTTGCATTCTGTAGAACCGGGTTTCTTTATGCACGATTTCTGTGCTTTCTAGTGATTCTGCTAGTGTTGGTTTACGTCTTGGCTGTCTATGTAATAGTGACATATTGCCCACTGGTTGAGGTGTGCCGGTATTATTGCCTATGTAGAGTGGTAGTGGTGTGACCTATGTAGTAGTTGCTGAGGTCTTAACTAGTCCCTTCAGTACTCTTAAATTTGTATACTGTGTTGGTCAACTCCCACATCTCTCTTATGGGGGACAAGCTATTTTGCATTACAAGGGTATTGACTAGGTTCGAACAGGAGTAGACACTTAAGGAAATACTCTCATCAGGATTCATATATGTCTTTGACCTCATCCTTGAACTGCCTGTGATATGCAATTTGTAATACAATTTGATGTTTTTCGGTGGTGTAGGCTTCATCACTGGTGTGCTGGCTTATATGTCCAACTGTTTTCATCTGTAGCTTTCTATTAGGTTGCTGTTATATCCATTATTAGTTATGAGCTGCCTATCATGTTTGAGCCCCGTGTGAGTAGCTTTCCTTGAGGAACAGTGCATAATTACACGTAACACGTATGCGGCTACCTCAGAACGTTTTGAAGTGTCAGGGCACTCCCACTTTTTGGTAGTATTGTACCTGTCTCCTTTCTTCTCCACATTTACATCCAAGAAGGGAAGTCGGCCTTCAACACCTTATTCAATAATGAAATTTAGGCTAGAGTTCTTCAAGGTATAGTGTAAGCAGGTGACTCCTTCGTTAGTATCATTAGCAATGAAGATATCTTTCATACACCAAGCATATATCTTTGTTTCAGACGGGAATTGAAAGTTCTTTCCTCGACATCTGCCACGTGCATATTGCCAAATAGGATGCTAAGGGGCGATCACATGGTGACACCACCTAACTGTCAAAAGAGGTACACCTCTGTGAGAGGAAGGGGTCCTCCTTGGTACAGATTTGGGGATGTTGAAGAGCATCTTTTGGGTATTCATTGGGCGTGGTATTCAAGAGACCGATTCTTCTCAAAATAAGATCGATGTTTTCGTGCATTTGTGAATAGACTTTCTACGTCCAGCAATGCAATGGTAGAGCTCAGAGACGTAGTATTCTATATATCGATGAACTCTGTCAGAAACGCCGAGTACCCCTTAGGGATGTGGAGAGTGATGATTTTATTCAGAGTCTTGTCTATTTCATGAATAGGAGAGTTAACTTCGGCATTTAGCTACAGGGTGCAATGAGTCGATGGCCTTACGGACTTGACTGTGCCATAACAATACCCTGGACTGTAGTCTACAATGATCATAGGCAGTTTCATACCTCTATTTTTCAAAATTTATCTTTTTAATCATCACAGTCAGGTTTCTCTTCAGGCTTTTGGCAGGGTGCTTGGTTAGGGGCTGCAATTTCACAGGATTACTCAGGGTGCCGTCTATTTCATCTCATATCCTTCATGTTTCAGGATGACATAAGTGGTAGTCTTGGCTCCTCTTCTGATGATGATGTCCTGATATTCTCGGAACTGTGGGTAGCTTCCTTCGGGCTATGAGCAATGATCTTACTCCTATAATTTCCACGGTGCCATCCGGCTTCCCCAACGAGGAAGCGAACCGCATCGAAATTGAAACCCTTGTAAATGACTTACCTTCTCTCCAGGCCCTAATCAACAACGGCCTCCATTAGATAAACAGAGGAAGATGGACTTCATTCTCCCTGCTTCAAGGAATCCTTGAGAATCTAAAATGAGGCAAGAGCCACAGAACACCCCCAGACACGACTTCCAACACGACTTCCCATTGATGGGAATCACACTCTTGGCCACGCCCTTTGCAGAAAGCCGCGGCATAGGACGCGTCCTATGAAACATCAGGAATGCCAAAAGTCTGCATGCGTTAATGAAAATAAAAACCTTCTTTGTCACTTTGTAATCAAGTCTTGAAGAAATTGCCAAGAGGTGGGGAGGCACTCCATTGACTACAAAAAGTAAATGGAAAGAATGCTGAATCACTTTTCCTGAGAAGCTTGCATGAAGAGAAAAAGATGTATAGACTGATTCAAAGTCTTAACAAAAAGATAGTACCTGCTAACAGTGCCATTAACTTCAAAAGAAAAGGAATTACATAAATACACACCCATATATATATATATATATATATATATATATATATATATATATATATATATATATATATATGTATATATATATATATATATAGAATTATTTTACCCATAAAATTTATTACACTCAAAGACAGTCGCTTATAATAAGACGTGCCCTGACGAGGATTAGAACCCTTACCTATTTTGGCTGGTTGGCCTAATGGATGTTGTCACTGTCCCTTTACTTTCTGTCCCAAAAAGCATAAGCTTTAAATCTTGTCAAGGTAGGAGGATATTTCTTATTTAACTCCATATGGATTTGAGATACCACCAAGATAAATTTTACACAGACACACAGACACAGACACAGACACACACATACACACACACACACACACACACACACATATATATATATATATATATATATAAACATATATATATATGATATATATATCCCAATATATAATATATATATATTATAAATTTTTTATGTCTTACATGTATTTTGAGAAATTCAAAATTTGTCGCTACTCAAAACTATGCCTTGAGCATAAAAGCCTACAGTGACTCAACAGAAATAGAAAGAACCTTTATAGATAACCACTAAAATTAATTTTCAAAGGATTGAGGGTAAACGTAATTTCTGTAAGGCAATGAGGAGATTAAGCTACAGGAGCACTGACAGGCTCGGTGGCACTCTTGACATTAGTTACTATTAATCACAATAACAAAGCAAATGTACCACCTAATTGCAAGCAGAAAACACTAATCCTAAAGGATCACATAGGTGCATAAATATGTATCAAGAACTGAAACTAGCAACATTGAGTAACATTAATGATTGGGCACTGCCAGCAAGTGGTAGGCTCCCACTGAACTCTCAGGAATAATAACCAAAGATTTGGCACTGGCGGAACACAGTGAGTGGCACCGTTGAGGAGGCACACAACGGGGCGGTCTGTACAAATCTGCAAATAATCAACGTTGTAACAGAACACTAATGACGGTAAACTTACTTAAAATGGTAAAAGGCAAAGTGAGAATTGAACAAGATACCTGTTTAATCAAAGCCTCAATAGTATGTTAATGCAACAAAATCACTATTAGCAAAGTAGCACGCATAAATATCACTTCAACACTTAATTCACACGAATATTACAATTGCTGTTACTCACGTGGGTCTCTTGACAGAGACAGAGACAGGAATAAGAATGGGAATATGAGAAAACCGTTAGAGTGAAAGGAACAGTAGGTGAAGGCTGACAGAACAATTTCCAATTTCAGTTACTTTAATCAATTGACAGGACAGGCGTAGATCAAGCCAGGGCACCAGAGGAAGGTCTTTGGTCACTTGCAGGGCTCCACCAGGGAATCAAAGGGGAAGGTGGTCCTCATCAGGAACTTAAGGAATAGTGACTTCGGTAGGGCTTTCGGGATCAACGTTTAGACAGGGGAACAGCGCAATCACAGGGTAAGCTAGCCGAATACAGCATCAAGACACAAGCCGTGGATAGTGGCAGGCTGAGACGTTGGGAGTGACACCACCTCGGAAAGGGATGAGACCACAGGGACTGTTAGAATGTAATGCAGGACATACTACTGTGGTTGCTGGCTAGGGCAATGCGCAATTTGGTAGGCCAGGTCAGGCCATATTTATACCCAGTTTCAAGGAATCTGGAAGCATCCTGTCCAAACTGGATATGTCTCTCCCAAAACTGGATTGAACTCTTCAAACTGGATTGATTGCCTTGGAGTCTTTCATCTCTGTCACTGATCCTTTGTGGGTACCTGAAAGAGGCCAGTGGACGGCAGCAGATGAGGTGTGGAAAAAGTAGAACAATAGTGCTAGCATGGATCAAGAGACTCTGGTCAGTAGGCATGAATGCAAGTGTGAGGAAGCGGAGTCGTGGATGTGGACGGCTCCAACGACAATGGTGAGGGGAAGGATCAGGTCAGATGGACCTCATGGGAGATGGCGTGAATTCTGGCAAGTGAATGGGGCTGCTACCTGTTAATGGCTTCTGTCTAATTAGATCGGGAACTGTAATACAATGAGATACAATGGCAAAGGGAGCCCCATTCCCGTAGGTGTCGTTGACCCTTTGGGCTTTTGGGGGTACGGCCGGTAGCTGGGCATGACAAGCAGACGACTAGTGATAAATCAAATTTGACAAGTTGATAAAGTGAAATTAGGATTGTTTCCCAACCATGAGATGGTGTTTAGAATAATAGAAAAGAGGCAAAGTAAAAAATGTTCTCACAGCTTTCAACAGCATGCGGACAATAAAGGATTGTTTACTGCGTCCCTAACATGAAGCAGTTTAGTCCATTTCTTTCGTTTTTCCTCCTATTCGAATTCTACCTTTTTCTCAAAATTTTGCTTTACATTATTCCCTCTAAATGTTGAGTTTGGACGAAGAAAAGAAATAGAGTCAAAAAAGGATGCTCAGCTACAATATATATATATATATAATTATATATATATATTTATATATATATATATGTATATATATATATATATATCTATATATCTATATATATCTATATATCTATATATATCTATATATATATATTATATATATATGTATGTATATGTAATGTGTGTATATATATATATAATATATTATTACATACCTATACATATATATATATTATATATGCGTGTGTGTAACTTCACGTCTTGGTTTGTTATTAGCTCATTGTGTTTTACGTGCTTCCCCTTATTAACAGCCTAGCATATGGAGTTCTTCAACTTTTAGCGTAAATCTGTTAATGACCGTTATAACACTTGCAATGTTGTGGTTTCCTTTGCTCCCAGCTATAAAAGGTTTTTATGATGCAGTTGCTGGAATTATCTCATTTGTAAATCTGTACCTGAACGAGATTTACGTAATCAAGTGGACAGACTGAGGAGAAAATTACCTGTTGAGGAAGTGAAAAGACACGGGTAAATAGATCGATATGATAATGAACACATTATGAAATCGGTATTTTTTTTATAAATTCTCTCTCAGTATTTGTTGGTAAGAAGGTTATGTTTGCATTCGTTAAAAGCTTACATTGCATTTTAGTCATGCATGCCTAGACTATTAATCCATATCTGTTCACGTGACCAAACAAATCTGCCAGATGAGTACAATGTATAAGTTTCCTGATGTAATTCAGGTCCACTTGGAAACTAGTTTGCTTCATTCCGAAAGTAATTACGCTATAATTTCCCGTTTAATCTTAGCAGCCCTTTGGTATTAGGTGTTATTATGAACATTAATAATTTTTCATGCTTTCTTGATAGCCATAGGGTAGACGATTTATAAAGCAACCCCTTAAACTGACAAGTTGGTTGGAATGTTTATACACACATATTTAGTGTGTGTCTTTATATATATATATATATATATATATATATATATATATATGTATATATATATATATATATATATATATATATATATATATATATATATATATAGATCCTTCAAGGTGTGGCTAGCCTATGGCGACTCCTCCTCTCTGTAGAGTGAAAATCGCCCTTATGGCTAATCTGGTAGTGTCAGTTTGTATATTAAGCCTTCTTTTGACTATGGTGTTCTTTGTAAAATCAGTGTGCCTCAGTAAAGGGTCCGAATAGGACCGAAAGTACTCGGCTTATCTCGCTTTTTTCACTTTTTTTCCTGGCAAAAAAACTTTATTTATACATAGCATCACGTTTTATATACTTCGTGATCAAGTTCTTTATATATATATATATATATATATAGTATATATATTTGATATATATATATATATATAGGATATATATATATATAATATATTCAGTTTTCCATAGTGTTTTTTTTGTGGGTGGGTTGGGGGTTCGTTTTCATCTCAAAACTGGACCTTTTCGTATACTAACTGTTCATTGCAGATAATATATAGATATATATATTTATACTAATTAATATATAATATATATATATTATCAAAGTATATAGATTATATATTATATATATATATATTATATAGCATAATGCAAGATGAAACACTTGAAAATATTATTTTAGTTGTATTAAGAAGAACAATTGGGTACCTATGCGGTCTATGCCTCGCTACTCGTTAGATGTTATTCAAAGTACTGGCCTTTGTTGACAGAATTTTACTTATAATGCGAAAGTTTGCTCTGAAATTCAAGATAGTTTCGTCAGGTTTATTGATTTATATATTTATCATATTAATAATAACATGCTTATTACTTTATTTGTTATTAGTTATATACTTTGAACTTAACAAAAAACTATAATTATTTATTACTTTGTAAGTACAGTTCAATGAAAAGGATAGGCACAGAAAATATGGACTTCCAGAAGAACGACGCCTCCCCCCCTCCCCCCCACCCCCCCCCCCCCCAGCGACGCCCACGACACCCCCCCCCCCCCCCCCCTCTCGGTACAGGCCTGGATTCAATACTTTATACTAGAATAACCTTGATACACATTGTCGTGCAAAATAAGAAATAGCTTCATAATTCATAATTAGCGTTTTGATCTTAATTTAAATTTAAATTTCCCTCTATGCTTCTAGGAAAAAGGCGAGAGACTTACTTTTGTATTAGTCCTTCCCAGAAGGTGATAGTAAGATGAATGTGCGTTCATGATTGTTCAGTACAACGTGAAATAGATGTGCTGTCGACTTGGTGCCATCCTTCAAAAAGACTTCGGGCGTTGAGTAGTCGAGCCATCGTGAATTCTGCCTCTGAGAAACTGAATGACTGGCTTTGAGTTTTCTAGGTTTCTTGTTGAGTTTCCTCTTTTTCTCAAATGGGTTTATATTCATCCTCCATTTATTTCTCCGATTCCTTTCTTTCTGTTTGATTCCTCATCGTGACTCAATATTCTCTTCATGTTCGCTCTTTATTGCCTGAGTGAAATTTCATGCCAGTAACTACGAGTGAATTCATTATTGTTTCTGCCGACTGAATCATCTCTCATATTTTTATTCTTAACCTGATTTTCCCGACTGAATCAACTTTGAAAAACCTCTGCAATTGTTATCCTTTTTCTTTATGATAATCATAGCATTGTGCCTAGAGGTTATTTTCTCTGTGTAAGACGGCCGGCCATTTTCAGAAATTACCTGATGGGGACTGAGTAAAAAAGTAGTCCAGAAAAGACAAAGGTCGACGTGACTGGAAACTCAAATCTCTTCTAGTTTTTTACTCTCGCCCGTTTCCTGAAATGACCTTTGTCAACGACAGTGACCGATGTAGGTGGAGGGAGAGGGAGAATACTTCATTCGGTTGTAGTTACGTGTATATCCATCACGCAGAGTAAGAACCGTTAATGCAAGAAAAAGCTAAGAAAGAGGGAGTGTGAGTTGTGGGCGGCGATACGTACAAGCCAAGCACTTTATTGCAGTCGTTCCGAGTAGGAGCATTTAAGTATGGGGGTTCTTGTTTTTTTACGCTCATCACTTTGAAGGAAAATCGCGTGTCTATATTTTTCTTTCATAGAAGTGTTCGTGTTTTGACGTTTCATCGGTTGCTTTGAAAAACATACCAGATAAGCCAACAAATGCGTAAGGCTGAGTGTGCGAAGGTAGAATTTTCCCTGAGAAAATGTGGCATGCGTGTTGCTTTAGGGAATTATTTCCATGATACCCTCGTATGTTGGACAAGATGTTCCGTTACGTCTGTCTCTTGACCGCATACTCGTTAAATTTGACAGATATGTGGAATTTTATGACAGTGTTTGTCATGCAAAGAGTTACGTGGGTAGCGGTTCTGGCGTTTTTTCATTCAATACCCACGCATATATATATATATATATATATATATATATATATATATATATATATATATATATATATATATATATATATATATATATATATATATATATATATATATATATATATATATATATATATATATATATATATATTTTTCCTGGTCTTTTCTAAACCGAACTATTTTGCTATGCATGTTGGTTACTTATTTCTCTGCACCGACTAAATACAGATTTCTTACACACAATTTCCAGTACTGGCTTTTGTTCATGGGATAGAAAAAAAACTGAATCATAGAATACAAGAAATGTTTCCAAAGAAAACTCCTGACGTACCCTAAATACTGAAAGTTTTATTCAGTTATTCATGCGCTGCCATATGTTTTTCAGCGCGCAGGCATAATTTATTGATTTAAATGTTGATTAGAGAAGACTTTGAAGCCGCTACTAGAAGGGACATATTTGAGTTTTATCTCTTGCATCCCGCGAAACAGTGGGATAAGAAATTAAATGCATTCTATTATATATGGTTACGATTTTTGATATTCTTTTTGTTTCATTTGGAAGTTGATGGAGTCAAGTGATTGGCATATCGTATTTACGAGAGCCTCACATTATGAGAGTCCCTTATTTTTGGATATAATTAGATATATATTCACAAACACATGTATATATATATATATAATATATATATGTAAATGCAGCATGCATACATACATACATACATACATACATACATACATACATACATACATACACGCGCATATAAAACACAGTATATACTTCGTCATGTATGAATGTATTATGTATGTATGTATTGTGCGTACGTGCATGTATGTATGTATGTAATGTATGAGTGCATGCTTATAATATATATATATATATATATATATATATATATTATATATATATATATATATATAGAATATATGTAAAGATGTTTATGAATGTGTGTATGTCTACGTACGTGTCACTGATTGCGTACTCGAGAGAAAAGGGGAATATGCGTCATTTTATGTTGGCGATTATATGAAATACATCATACATAATAGGTTACGAACGTTATAACTTTTCATGTGACGTGTAATGTTATGTCACGTCAATTAGCCAAGCGAGTCATGTACAAATTAGCTGAATTTCATTGTTTTATTACTATGACGCCCAAGTAGGATTTAAGTGGAAAATTATAACATAATTTTGGCAGTTAATTTATACTCTCTGCTGATTCTGAGGTTTTAAAGGAACAGGTAGGTCATTAGAAAGTGACTTTAATTTTTCACCCGAAATTTTTCTGATAGTAATTGAAAGCGAACTAAAAACTAATTCAATTTTGTTTAAATTGTGCGTCACTGTTCTCCATTTCCGTTTTTGGAAACCTTTTCCAGGTGGATGCATTCTCTCTCTCTCTCTCTCTCTTCTCTCTCTCTCTCTCTCTCTCTCTCTCTCTCTGTGGCTCAAGTATCTTCGAAAACCAACCAAGGTAACGGTTTGCGGAGTATCAATTTTTTTTCTCTCTACCGAGACGTTCAGGTCATAAATGGTCATGTGTCGTTCAACGTTCTTTTACTGTTTTGTTTTCTTCTTCTTCTTCTTCTTCTTGTTTTTAGGCCCACTTGAAATTTAAGTTGTGTATTATGCAATGGAAGCCTGACTTTCAATTAATTCCTTATAGAAACAATATATTTCGTAAAAGTGGCAACTCGCCCTAATCTGTGTTCCAGAGAATTATGTTAATATTTTACCAAGCACTTGTTTTCAGAGATTTTCGATGACATTTTATTATTATTTTATTATTTTATTATTTTATTTTATTATTATTATTTGTTTCAAGTATAGTAAATGTATTCTCGTTTATATTGCAGTATATTTATGTTACTTATGTTACATATTTGTTCTGAAAGAACTCTCTCTCTCTCTCTCTCTCTCTCATCTCTCTCATCTCTCTCTCTCTCTCTCTGTCTGATTGAATGTTGAACGTAATGACTCCGGCAGTGTTAATGTCTCCGTTGAAGCAAATAACAGTAACTAAAGCCGCACGCAGGAGGACCAGGTGTCCATTGACTTATTTAATGAAGTGATTATCTTCAAGTTTCAGCTTCCGTGGGTCTGTTATTTCATTGATTTTATTCTAGTGTTCATTTACATCTAGACGATCTCACACACGCGCCCACAAATATCTATATATATATACGTGTATCTATATGTGTGTGTTCCTATATTATCTATATATATATATATATATATATATATATATATATATATATATATGGTTATGATATATGTGTGTGTGTGTTTCTATTATATATATATATATATATATATATATATATATTATATATATATTATATATATATATATAATATATATGTATGTAATATATAGTTTCAAGTGAAGTTACACGCTGCTTATTCATTAACAAAACTGGTCGAGTCGAGTTCTGCACTGAATATTTATTGAGTGTCGATGGTAAGGTCATTTCTGAGAGAGATTTCCTAGATTATCAATAAATGTAATTATGAAGGGAGCAGTTATTCGAAGGGAGTTACTTAGTTTGGGAAGTTCAGGTAGACCACACAGGTCTTGAGCCAAATGCACAAAGTTTGTCATACGAGTCTATATTATTGCATCGTTTATTATTTATTTTACGTAATAGCCTATGCAATGTATCCTCCTTTTTAAGTATACATATGATGGTATATTGTCCTTCATTATTCTAAAATTTGAGATATCCGAAATATTAAGGAAAAAAGACATTTGGGAATGGGTTCCAGACAAAGGAAACAGAAACCTACGCTTAGTCGTCGTAGAATATGGTTACCGAATCGAATACGTAAGTTTGGAAAGAAAGTCTCATCGTTAAGTTTATTTTCTCTTAAGCCTGGAAGATTTTTTTGGATTCTGATATCTTGTCATTTATTGTCGGTGTAGAGGAAGCGACCATGGTGTCTGTTCTTGACCTTTATGTATTTATGTAATTGTAGTACTGGTAATCTTCTTAGGCACGAAGATATAGTAATTCAGTTGTATTCCACGTAGGAAAATGAAAAAGGTATGTCTCAGTTGTATTCCACATAGGAAAATACTTCATTTTCCTATGTGGAATACAACTGAATTATGTAATTGTGTAATTAAGAGACACTTTTATTCATATCTGACTATGCCTTGCGAAGTTTCTTGTTTCATTTTGTTATCTTTCATGAATTTTA
This sequence comes from Macrobrachium nipponense, assembly GCF_015104395.2. Taxonomy (NCBI): domain Eukaryota; kingdom Metazoa; phylum Arthropoda; class Malacostraca; order Decapoda; family Palaemonidae; genus Macrobrachium; species Macrobrachium nipponense. The sequence continues at coordinate 32,006,202 of NC_087210.1, forward strand.
CTCTATATTTTATGACAAATGATTCATATGCATATATTTATGCATATATACTTAAAAAATCATAGCAGATGCATGTGACTTCATCATATTAACGAATACCACAGGAAAAATAATAGGCAGAAGGTCAGTACCAAGCGCATTCTCCTGTTTATTCAAGCATCTTCGGGGCACAAATGAAATACAGTTGGAAAGGAGGTCACAAGGTAAACAAAAAGATCAAGAATACCAGATGGTTAATATTCAAAAGGGTAAAAATCAAAGGGATGATCCAGGATAATCCGGGATCACGCTCTCACAAACTAAAAGCATAGATTTAATCATGAGAGTTACGGACGCTTAGCTATATGAAATCCAAAAACATGTATAAAACTGAATATATTAATTTTGTTGCTTATATTTATCAACAATTTTGTTAATCATGAAGGTATCGAGTTTAAACAAACCAAGACTTAAATTTAGAACACCTCCATTATTTTACTTGATGAAACAAGATTCAATGCAGTAAATGTTATGGAAGGGACTAAAAGATATAGCTTAATCAGAAATTCCTGGAGGTTATCATCCACATACCTAAACCATAGAACTTTTGGGGGACAAAACCCTTGGTAAGAATTTTGTCTCAAAGAAATCCATGTCTTAAGAATTCCATGTAAATATTTACTATCTCTGGTACATAGCCGTATAAGAATAATGAGGTTTGCTACAGTTTAATTCAAGTAAATCATCTACAGGGACTTTTGTAAATAAAGAGACGCGATCAAAACTAACTGTATTAATATGGTTAGTTTTTGTGTCGTCTCTTTATTTACAAAAGTGCCTGTAGATGATTTACTTGGATATTTGGAGGAAGAATGAGTTATGATATTCCTTTAACTGTAGCAAACTTCATTAGTCTTTTACGGTCATGTATCAAAGACAAGAGTCATGTATATGGAAAAACAATGGAATTGCACTATGCGTCTGCTGAGCCAACCACAGTACAGGAAGTGTAGAGATTATTTGTAATATAAATAAAGAAAAGGTCGAGATTATTTTTGTAGGAAACTCGATGTCAGAATAGTTCGAAATGCAATAACTGCAAAGATACGATTGAAGAGGTTTGTGGAGATTTAAAAAGGATTAATTCTTTTGGAGGGATGGGAAACATTTCGAGACTGGTTTAGAAGTGTGTAATCCGGAAGGATCTGAGGAAGTAGAGAAGAGGGAGATCAAGGAAGTGTTGCATAGAGAGTGAAAAAGATGTGTTGAAACAGAAAGGCATGAGACTTCCAGGTAGAAAAAGCTAAATTGAGCAGCACGGTGTGTGTTGGGAAAGGGGTGGGGGGGGGGGGGGTGGGGGGGGGGGGGGGGGGGGGGGGGGGGGGGGGGGGGCTTTGCGTGTGCACGCGCGAGTTTGTAAGGGGGTCGACGCACTGCTGGTGAGCCTTCTGCTATGGTATATGAAGTGGCTAATGTTGAGGTTTTCTGTATAGGACACTTGCTGTGGATTCAACAGCTAAAGGATGAACGTAGTTGTTACTGTTGCCTTGCTCTCTGAAGCCAACGGCTTCTAGGGGAAACGAGTTTTCTATCTATCTATCAGTCAATCTATCTATCTATCTATCTGTATATATATGATGGATATATATATACACACAAACATACATATATACACAGACACATACACACGCACACACACAGAGGGAGCGAGAGAGAGAGAATTTATGCGTGCATATGTGCAGCGATGTATTGGCTTGTAGTGTAGCGGCAGACTTAATTAACCACGAAGAAAGAAATTCTTCGTGAGTTATAAATGACAGTCAAAGGAATCGGAGAGGAGACAGTGATGGTAATTGAATGGAGTGCATAAATACATATTTACGTAATTTCATACAGTTATATGTATACATACATACATATAAAATTTATTTCAAGCTTTATAAATTGGGAATTTGAGAAAATGAAGCAGGAAAGGACCGTTGGTGATAGTGCCTGTTGCCCGACGGAGTGAGAAGCACAGCCTTTCTGGTAACTCTGTATTTTGCTGTTTTTATTGGCTTGTCAATACGGCGTACCATTAGTGGCATTCTGAGCGCAATGTACCGTGGCTGACTTAACGTACTGTTGTTTTGAGAATACTTTCTAAGCACAAAGACTGAGTTTTGGCACACTTCTCCATATCTCCTTTCTTAAATTGTTTTTTCCTTCTCTGTTCGTGTTTCCTTAATTTCAGTTAAATGATTTTAATGGACTTTTTACCAACTTTTCTCCATTTTCCTTCTGTGGAATTGACGTGTTTTTAGGTGTTTTTTTTTTTTTTTTCCCTCTCATGTCTTTTTGAAGGAGTTGGTTGAAATGGAACTGGACCAGTCTTTGAACAACCAACAGAATTGCGCAATTAGCAGAGACCATTCTTTGTGATGTTATTTGATATTTGTTTACACTTGTTATAAATGAAACTGCTCTTGTTTATCTTCTGCGGGGTCGATGGCCATTGCTGTCATGATGCCAGATGACAAAATTTAGTCTGTCGCTCAGTTTTGTTAACCATGGCTTTTGGGTAATTCAGTTTTCAAGGGAACAAGTTGGTGAGACTTTCCTGCTTACTCTGGTGTTCGTGTCATATATATATATATATATATATATATCTATATATATATATATATATATATATATATATATATATGTGTGTGTGTGTGTGTGTGGTTGTGTGTGTGTGTTGTGTGTGTGTGTATGTGTGTGTGTGTGTTATGCATATATATATATAAGAAGACGTACCCACTTCCTAATAGTCGTAGTATCCACTAGAGACCCTCGGAACGTGTTTATATCTATTTAGTAATATTAAATGAACAGTTTGCATTGTATAACCGATTGATTAATTGCTTGATGGTGGTAAAAGATACGGTGCCCTTTGCGTGTTCTTGTAATGCATAAATATTAATTGCTCTACAAGAGGAAGAGTTTTCAATATGTCCCTACAACTTGATTATAATGCGCCTCAGTGGCGTGGTTGGTTTGGTGTTTGCTTCTCACCTTGGTGGTCGCGGGTTTCGATTCTTGGCCATTCCATTGAGGAGTGAGAGAGTGAATTTCCGGTTATAGAAGTTCACTCTCGACGTGGTTCAGAAGTCACGTAAAGCCGTTGGTCCCGTTGTTGAATAACCACTGGTTCCATGCAACGTAAAAACACCATACAAAAAACAACTTGACTATATATATAATATATATATATATATATATATATATAATATATATATATATATATATATATATATATATATATTATATATATATATACACACACAGAGATAAAATTAAAGAGTTCTATACACTTGTTACGTAGCTAACGGAAGACATTAGATATGGTTAACATTGAATGAGAAGACATACATGCTAAAATAGCATGTAGTGAACGAACATTTAAACATGATCCTGAGTTTTGATGTGTAAAAAGCATTGAAATATAAAGGGATGGTTCATTTATAGAGAGATTCTCCATATGCCTCTCTTCCTCCTTTCTGCTTGTTTAATGGCTTGTGTCACCTGCTCTCTCTCTCTCTCTCCTCTCTCTCTCTCTCTCTCTGTGTGTGTGTGTGGTGTGTCTAGGTGACAAGGGTTAAAAGTTATGAATCATTGTTACAGAACAAATAGCTGTAATTATCGCTGTTATTGAAGTATTTTGGACGTTATTACTCATTGTTATTTTTCTCATTTGTACCATCGGTGACAGAACTCTGGAGTTCTTAGGCTTTACATTGAACCAGCGAAGGCTGAGGTGAACTCTGTGACTTGAGTGAACTCCTCCTCTGACCTGCAGGGTTCAGGGAGCGAATATATTTATTTCATAAATGTGTTAAATGAACTTTTGTCTGTTGATTGTGTGAAGAGGAACTCATTCGTTATGATGTAAAACGATTTTGTTCACACAATTTAAAGGTCTATATTTTTTGTTTGCCAGGATGCGGTTGTGATATTTGATTAAGACTGGGATTGTTTGACTTCAGAATTCGTACAGTTAGGGCAATTAGAGAATGAAAGTGGTTGAAGTGATTGTGCTCCAAATTTTTTTGAATTTTGCGTTTTTTTATTATCCTTTGGCAAGCCTTACTTGAAGGTTGTATTTATTTCGGAATTCAAGGTTAATTAACGGATGCATGTCTTGTCATGGTGATGTATTATATGTGACGTAACTAGCTATTGTCATTTTGGGTTGTAATCACAACTCGTTGTGAAAGGAATTCTAGCCTTTGTAATGCTAATTTCAGTGACACGTGAGGAAAGAGGCTCCCTCGCTTGTGATGTTTATTCAAGATAGGTATCTAACTCTGATTGAAATCTCTTTTTCTTAAAATGTTTTGAAATAGATTTCTTAGAAAATAACCTCAATTAACCTTTTTTTGAAGGTCTGGGAAACTATTTGGAGAGAGAGAGAGAGAGAGAGAGAGAGAGAGAGAGAGAGAGAGAGAGAGAGAGATTTACCTGAAGTATCTCCGGTATGAAAATAAATTTTCTATCATTCTTAAAAGATAATTATTAGCTTACATGTATGTCATTTTTGGCTTTATTACTACATATTATATAATGGTACATCATATATATGTATATGTGTGTGTGAGTGTACGTACACACACCCCCCTTTCATTATCAGAAAAATTTAACGTGACTAATATCTCGCCAAATTTTTCCTAATCATGACCCGTTCCCCAATAAAACCAACAATATCTTTTGAAGTAAAGCTCAAGAGAAGTAGAAAATTAGCATCCACCATTTATTTGCGACGAATAAAGCACCTTTCCAGGCGCCTAAGATTCTGACGACAACGTTTTGGAGTCGTATTGTTTTGGGAAGGGCTTATCGTCGCTTGTCTTCTTGCCGCTTTGACGAATTAATAGAAGTAGACACGGCATTAAACATCTTCATCCTTGGATTCAGCTCTCTCTCTCTCTCTCTCTCTCTCTCTCTCTCTCTCTCTCTCTCTCTCTCTCTCTCTCCTTCCGTTAATGTACGCGCTTAAATGTGGAGTTCCTTGGCATATTGTTGAGCTCCTTTATCGGAGACAAGTATTATAAGCTGCGACACCGTTATATAAATATTTGTTTTCTCAAAGGATATCTTTTTACTGACCGTTTGCACCAACTAAATTATTTCATTGTTGTGTAAATGAGTATTGGTTCTTGACTGCATGCTTGATGTATTTCTTTATACTGAAATTTTCTTTGTGTTGCTTTAAGTCGGAACCCATGTTAGAATGGTGCATTTGCAACGTATCGTACTTTGAAAAGCTCGAATTGAATGCGGTCGGGTTAGGTCTCACTGTCAAAGGGGCACTTCCCTCACAAAGGAAAGAATGCTTCCAATTATTCCCGTGAAGAAATGATGTTAAGAAATGATGTACGACCCATCAGGCTTTTCAACCTTGCGGCCGGTGACGATAGTTTGGTGATGTCTTTGGTCATATTTGATCAGCTCTCCAGATTCGATGGCATACTAAGGGAGATACTGTGAAACACTCTCTCCCTCTCTCTGTAGGCATTACTTAAGGTTCTTTGCAGCGTGCCTTCGGCCCCTAGCTGCAACCTCTTTCATTCCTTTTACTGTACCTCCTTTGATATTCTCTTTCTTCATCTTACTTTCCAACCTCTCCTAATACTTGATTCATAGTGCAACCACGAGGTTTTCCTCCTGTAACACCTTTCAAAACTTTTATAATGTCAATTTTCATTTCAACGCTGAATGACCTCATAGGCCTTTGGCCTAAATACTATATTCAACTCTCTCTCTCTCTCTCTCTCTCTCTCTCTCTCTCTCTCTCTCTCTAAGATTTTTTTTTAAAAAGTTTACTGTTGTAATATTGTGATGGAGATCTTGTGTGACTGAGGCACCAGACAATGGGTAAGTTGTGTTGAAACCCGTAAATCAAGAAACGTTTGTCTCAGCAGACAAAAGCACTAAGTTTGATCTTTGAAGATGAATTGCTGGGTAAATGTGAGGCAAAAAGCCGAAAGTGGAAGCAAAAACCTAATTGAAAATAAAGAACATATTGTCATTTCAGTAACAATAGACGCGATAGGTGATATAGAAGGATGAAAGTAGTGAGTTTGCAATAAATCAGCGGAACTTTGTACAGATGATATTGTTCTTATCGGCGTCATTTTATTGTTTCTATTATTAAATTTCTGCTGTTGCAGTTACCGGAGAGGTACGAGAGTTCAAAAAGAGTCAAAAATTGAAATCGCAAAATCTTTGGGCGTGGGTTCAAGTTGAAAAGATAAAGGTCCTTGAAGACAGGAATTGTTGCTGTCATGTGAATTGCAGGAGTTTATAAAAGTGTCGTTTGAAAGATATATTTGACGTTGAAAGACAAATTAAGGAAAAGCTTTTCCTCTAGTAAAGGAGGAGTCATTATTTCGAGCCGATTCCTGGCTGAAGTATCAGCTGATCAAAGAGGCTTCTTGTAATCGCCGTGTTCGCGCGATATTTTACTTCAGTTCGAACGAGACAGTTTATTACAACTTAGGAGATAAGTTCTTTACTGAGAATCAAGAGGCAATCGTAGTGAGCTTACAGTGTCTCATTATTCAATTAAACGACTTACTTGCAAATGGAAAGTTTTTACTTCTAATCTCATTTACGTTTAATGCACAAACAGGCAGCGAGACAATCCCTCCCCCCACACACATACTGTGTGTGTGTGTGTGTGTATATATATCTATATATATATATATATATAATTGATATAATATATATATATATTATATTATATATATATATATATATGTGTGTGTGTTTTGTGTGTGTGGTGTGTGTGTGTTGTGTGTGTGTGTGTGTGTGTGTAAAATCTACTGATCATTTTTAACCAAATACATATGTTACCGAGGTTCCAACCTCGCTACAGTTTTAAAAGGGGGGAAAAATATGTTGGTAGCATTGACTTTGTAGTAGCAAGGCACTCTCTCTCTCTCACACACACAACTACCTAAGGTAAATAAATCAGACTGGTGAACTACAAAAATACATTTATTTAGGAACAAAGTATCAACTAAATAAATCAGGTCCTTAACAAAATGTGAACTGAAAGGTTAAGTTTAAAAATCCAAATAACTCAAATAACTCTGGGGATCGAACTAAACCCGTCCACCCCTTTCTCTACAATAACTAGCATTAGTTCGTCATAAAACTAGGAAAGTCACGGTACAATCTTATAAGTAACATCATAACCACGGAACCATCAGTTAAGTTCCCATTATGAAATATGTTCCCACCAGCCAGAAAAAGTCTGGAGATAGACAGAAAAAGAAATCCACAAGTCAATCAAATTGACATAAATCAAAAGGTCACAAGGAATAGAACATCTCTTAAACAAATATTCAGTATACAAAGACAAGCCACACTTGGGCTTAAAAGTATAAGTATGCTTACCCATTCAAGCACTAATCACACACTAATTAAAAATACACTTAAAGGTGCCATCTTGGATCTTTGCCGACTTCGTATAGTTCTCAATTTAGTTATCCTACTCTCCCATTATGTAGGGGAATAGCTCGCACGTACGCAAGCACGAATTCACTCTCAAGACACTCCCAAACCAATGATGTCACCAATTCGTCACAAGTTCATGGCGTCATATACAGATCATTATCACGGCCATAAATCTACTCAAAACCAGATTGCAAAAGCGTATTTGCTTCCACCTTTACACGGGCATAGGGCGTGTTCTGTTCTGCTTAGGCAGCGACCCTCGACATCGCGCCACCCAAGGAGGTTGCGTCAACATTTTCGAAGCCAATGCTGAGTCTTGTCCTTTAGACCTCTGTTTCCACGGAGGGTCGAAATGATGACATCTGCGTTTCAAAGAATGTCATACTAATCACATCCGCTTATCATTTAACAAAAATAAGACAATTCAAAGATAACGAATCATATTCGTAATGGTGTTTTAATTATATTCTCAATACTCATTTCACATATGCAGATGTAATAGCCACAATGCCCTCTTAACTTCTCAAATTTTCTGCTCCTTTTTTTTATGCGCTTGTCACTTCAAAGCCTCGAGATCCAACTTCAAAGAAATATGAAAGAAATCATGATGTCCGGTAGCGGGAAATGAACCCGCGATACCATAATCACGACGAGGTCACCTTGCCGACCTGTTACGTAATGGTGTGGTTTACGTAGAGATTTCATTTTGGTAAGTAATGGGTCAGCCCTGCTGCTAGAGCTGGACGAGGATTCTGTGGTATGTGCACTGAGGTTCTACTGCAAGTGCAGAAGGCTGCACCTACCCCTGATTCTTGTGTCTATAGGAGTATCGTTTAACAACACAATTTCATTCCCTTGTTTAATGTTTTCCCCTCCTCAGAAGCGACCTCTATAGGATGTTCTTGGAGATGGAATTTCCTATTTCTATAGACTCTGGTCTGCACATCTACACATTAGGAGAGAAGAGGGGTGTCGCAGACACTATATTGACGATGACAACTTGTACTTCATTTGGAAAATACTTAGCTTAATGGTGTCGGAATTAATACTCAAGGTAATGGTATCATGGCTGGTACTTAATAACACTTGATACCAAATCTGACTCTGGCAGTAGAAAATTCAAGTAAGACCAGAAGATCAGAATGAGGATAAGGTATCACAGTATAAGCTAAACAAAATTAGTAACAATAGTAAATGAATCACAATACTCAAAAAAAAGACAAAGGAAAAAATTAAAACTTGTAAGGACAAATAGAAGATCAATAAAAAAAGCTACGCAAGCAAAGTTGAAATAGAAGTAAAAACACAAATCTCAACGCACATGCGAACAATGATTGGGGTTAAATTGACATAAGTGTCCCTTAGAAGTGAATTCGAACCTAGTTAACTCAATTTTCCCAAAGGACTGAATTCCAGGTCATATAACAACGAAAAGGGGCTTCATATGTATGACTCATTGAAAAATTGCAAGAATTCTTTCTATAAGAACACTATTGCACACTAGAGGCTTCAGAGAGTGTTACAGTGAAGTGAACATTAATGCAAGATAATGTGGCTGTTGCAAGAAGATTCTGAAGTACTAAAGAATGATTTAGCACAAGACAGCTACGCTACTTCTTACGTAGAAAGGACCTTTTAATATGGATCATCACGTACAAAGACTTTTAACTTTGGCTGCTGTACATAACACTCTTCGTCAACTTGACTTCTCAGTTGGAAGAGTAATTCTTAATTGTGATTCTCAGGCATGTTCAGAATTAAGGGAGGTGCAAACATGTGACCATTTACTAAGTCACATCCCTTAAACTAGGCAAGAGTTATAACAATTAACTTTATAAGAAGCGATACTGTGCAAAGAATCTAAATCTATAATATACATGAGCAGTGTTAGTGACTAGCAATTATGCATGTCAGTGTAGTATCAACATAACTACGTTTATCCCCGACACATTGTTAGTGCAAGTAGTTAAGTGATTTGAATCTGTTTCATAGTACAGAGATCTCAGTGCTTAAAGATACAATTCCGTTATGACGAGTTCAGATGCAACAGCTGTCATAAGAAATATTGTTACTCTAAGTATTTCTTTCACGGGCAATTATATGAAATCTATTAACAATGTTATCAAAATGCTCTAAGCAGCGATGATCGGTATTTGTCGCTTATACAAACCCAGGCAACTTTTTTATGAAAGCACTTTTAAGCACCAGTGGATTCTATCACAAGGAGATGAATTCCAATAAGATTTCCCCTGACATATATTTTTTTTACATTTAAAAATGCCCATTTTGAACCAGAGGATATGATTTCCTTTTTATGCTGTCTTGTCCCTGTGTTACTTTACTGGTTCGTGATTCTGGTGTTTCTTTTTTGTTACTGCGAAGTAGCGTAGGTCTTCCGTGTCTGCAGATGCAATGGGAGAAGCGAGGTTTGGTGGAAAGATTATGAAAGGCAGTTATCATGATGCCTTTGTCGAAAGAAGGCTAGGTTACTGTGGCTCTGCTTAGCATCAGAGTTGCTCAACCTGTGGATTTCTCAGTCTGCTGTACTGGAATCACTATCAGTCTCCCTTTACGTGTAGCTACAACCTGGTCTTCTTGTGACTTCTGTTTCTTGTAGTGTTTGGCCATC
>NC_087210.1:32021291-32023791 GCF_015104395.2 Macrobrachium nipponense
TATAGTATTTTGAAAATAAATCTTATAAGGGATGAAACTCAAAGTTGTTAGGTTTTATCTACCGAAAGAATTTTTCTTTTATCTTCAGTACTTTTGCATATATTAGCATTTGAATAGCGTTAGGTACTAATGCAATTATTAAAACAATTTAAATGTGAACTTATGCTATTTTGAAATTAAAATTGAAAATAAATTTTATATGGGATGAAATTTAATAATATAAGGATTTATCTGCCGAAAGGATTTTTCTTTTATCTTCAATACTTTCGGAGATACTAGTATTTGAACAGCGTTAGGGCCGGGCCGCCAGAAATGAGTCCGTTTCCGGTAAGACTTCGCTTCGCTCGTAACAATGATAATGATTATGATAATTACACTTTTATCGTTCATACTGAGGACACGAATGAAATCACAATCGGTAGCGTACGGTGCATGAAGATGAGGTCTTCGTCCAGCGATTGCTCTGTTGGTATGTTATGATTGTCCAGAATGCAGCGATACTCTTTCACGGTCTGTTTACTTCGGCTTGGGAAAGTGTTTTCGGTGTTTTCCTTGAAGTTGGTTCAATTTTTTCCCGTTCTTTTTACCCTGTACTTAATTAATGAAGTTGAACTTTTTAACTTGCACTTAATTAATGAAGTTGAACTTTTTAACTTGTACTTAATAAATGAAGTTGAACTTTTTAACTTGTACTTAATGAATGACGTTGAATGAAGTTACTGACGTTTGTACGAGGATATACGTATATGTATGTTTTTTGATAATCACTCTTAGTGTCATATTTATGCATGAACACATAAGAACGCATATCATCATGATGCGTGGCTATAAAAGAAGCGTGTTTTGGTTATTCCCATATATATGGAGTCTGTGGTTTCCCTGTTTTATTTCCAATGGAATGGCACGCTGGAAGACATTTTCATCTTGATTTCGCCAGTAATTTCATCCTTCAGTATTTGTGAGTGGCGTATTTAAAGGGAATATTAACGTTTTCACCTTATTGCCAATTTCGGTCATTACTCTTATGATGGGGGTAGAAATGAATTGACGGAAGAAGTCATACTGTCATACTGTCATCCTGAGTTCGCTCATAACTTCCCAGTTCAGCTCAGCGTTCCTTGAAGGGAAGTCAGGACGAGTGGCTTCCTGCAATTTGTAAGGCCAGTTCGAAATCCCTCGGGAAGTAGGTCGGTGGAGACTTTCTCATTTGGGTAGGAATGGATCATTTAAGAGTCGAGGAAGTGTTCTCACCTCTCTTCCTGCGGGAGGTTTAACAAAGGAAATTGTGCCTTGAAGGAGGAGGAGATGAAGGAAGTGAGGAAGTGGGTGGGGTCGGTTCCTCTGGTCCTTTCATTCATTGATTTATGGGCGATTGTTTTGTAAATACGCAATTTATGGGCGAATGTCTGGACCAAATTTGAGTGTTTGCGTTTTGAGTGTTTGCGTATGTACCAAACAATTGTAAACCTTTATTTATTAATATGTATGCATGTATTTGATGTAAATTCATACATACATTATTTTTATGCATGATCATGATGTGGTATTTCATTAGAAATGAAAAATATGTTAAATATTATCGCGGTGTGGTATTATATGTTAGATACATATACATCTATATGGAATGTAGATTTTGAAATGGTACGTGTCAAGGATATTTTTCTTGGTTTTGTTGAAACTTGGGAGGTAGTTATCTTAGGAGTTGGAGGTCATTTCTCTCCATTTTAGTACCATAATGTGTTATCTAAGGTCAAAGGTCATTTTGAGGTTCATTGATTTTCCTGAGACTTTGATGATGCCTGTCTGATAGGCAATTTGGGATTGATTATTTTTCCAAACAACTCTGGAAGTTGTCCTGTTCAGCGTTTTCTTGGAATCTGCTGAAACGTGTGTGTAGGTTGGTACCATGTGGTTTGTTTGTTTGTTTGTATGCTGTGTTTACGTTGCATGGAACCAGTGGTTATTCAGCAACGGGACCAACGGCTTATCTACGTGACTTCCGAACCATGTCGAGAGTGATGAACTTCTATCACCAGAAATACACATCTCTCACTCCTCAATGGAATGGCCGAGAATCGAACCCGCGACCACCGAGGTGAGAAGCAAACACCATACCAACCACGCCACTGAGGCGCTTTGTGGGTCGAGCTCTGTTCTCAATGAATATTCTGACATTTACTTATTTTCCAGTATCTGCGGCCAATTTAAGGGCCTAAATTTAATTGTTCTTAGATTTGAATGAAACTTCTTAAGAGATGGTAGGTACCCATCGTGGGCGTGTTTCTTTCCTCCAATATTTTGTTACCTGACCAATTTTCAAGGTCACGGATTAGTTTTCAAAACAAATTTTCTTCATTTCCGTCCTCCAAATTTCAGAAATTTATAAGTGATTGAAGTCTTTGGTCCTCAAAGTCATTGGCAGTTTGCGATGCATAATAATAATCAAGTTCTAAGTGTCCAGTGACGATCTTGTAAGCGTGAGGTATTCCACCCCTCCAGT
>NC_087210.1:32038791-32051291 GCF_015104395.2 Macrobrachium nipponense
GCCCAGAGATATGGTAGGTACATCATTAGTTGGGAGGATTTACATAATCTCAAGGTCTTCGAAGAGACCTTGCAATCAGGGTTAAATCAAACAATGAAATCAAAGAGAATTCTGTTTTCTTCTGGATGCCCTACTAAACTAATATCGTAACTGTTAAACCCTGTATACTTGTTTTGCTCACGTATTCTGTCTCTCGATAAACTTTAAATCATAAGATTTATATTTTTCCATAACTTATGTTTCTAAAACCCTAGTGTGTAAATCTTTTAAAGTGTACCTACCTTCAGTACCTAGGTATTACTAGATTTTTTTTTCTTTTATGAACGCAAAGATTTTGTTTTACTCAGATGAAGTCGGTATTTTATTGTGAAATGTTTTTCAGAATTGTATCGTGGCATATTCAGATCTTCAAGTAACTTCTCCAAAACTTAGCAGCACAGGCACCTCTTGTTCACTTAGAGTGAAGGGTGATCTGTCAGTCAGTGGCTGCTTAGAAAACACACAAACGCACACACATACACCCTGTGTTTTTTTTTCTTTCTCTCTCTCCACTTGAAGATTTTAACTAAGCAAAGCACCTTCTCCTCCTCCTCCTCTTCCGTTCGTAACTCTTTTGTATCTGTTTGCTATCATTCATTAATCGAAGACGAGAGTGAAGGGAGGGGTCGCGATACCTCCAAACTTTCCCAAATCCTCACTTGCTCTCACTGCAGGTCCCGCCGGGTAGGTCTTCCTGATTGTTTTGTCCTTTCGCTTTGTGGGGTCTTACGTCATTGATTGATCGTAATCCTTTTGGCTTCTGATGACTTACTGTCATATTTTGAGTTGATTTAGGATTTTATTATCATTACTGTAGTGAGGAAATTAGTGGGAACTACCTTGCTTGGTGACTAAAATTTTAGGTATGAATTTGGGCTTTAACTCTGGAAATAAAATGGCACGCATATATATATATATATATATATATATATATATATATATATTATATATATATATATATATATATATATATATTTGTGTGTGTGTGTAAAATTATCATTCCATATTCCCGTTCTGACTCATTTTCTTATCGTACGATTTTTAACCTACGACTAACTTTTCTCTGACTTCTTTCAACACTCCACCCATATTGTACCCTAGTCTCAGACCCACATTTACACCAAACCCATCTACGTGTAACACTCGTTATTCGTGTAAGCCTTTTATATAATAATAATAATAATAATAATAATAATAATAATAATAATAATAAATAATATAATAATAGTAGTGCCTCAGTGGTGTGGTCGGTATGGCGTTGGCCGCGAGTTCTATTCTCTGGCGTTCCACGGAGGGGTGAGAGATATGTATTTCTGGTGATAGAAGTTCGCTTTCGACGTGTTTCGGAAGTCACGTAAAGTCGTTGGTCCCGTTGCTGAATAACCACTGGTTCCATGCAACGTAAAAACACTATTCAAACATGTATATGTATTATAATATGTGTACATTGACGTATTATGGCGTTATTTTTTTGTGGGGTGTTTGTTAATTCCGTAAGGTGGATTCATGATTTTTTTTGTTCAAATATAAATGTTTACAAGATCAGTAAGTTTTTTCTAGTTTTTCTTATTTCTTTATTTAATTCATTTTGCTGCTTATAACATTTTCCTCTATATAGTTTTTTTTTTTTAATGAAACCAAAACATTATTTTTACTAACATATGAAACAGTCTTACTGAAAACCCAGATGAAAACGACTTTCTCAAGAAAAGAGAGAAGTTCTGAGTATGGGAATTATCGTTGGCGCTGAGTCACACATTATTGTAATGCTATGAATGTAAGATGGCTAACTTATACTTGTGATAGTACTGGAGAAGAAATTGCACGTTGTCACGTGGATGATAAGAGACGCGTCCAAACATGACTCACTGATTTTGCTCAACCGGCTGCGCCAGTAACAAGGAGATTGAGTAGCATATTGTTGCAGTCCGACTTCCAGGATTGTTTTTTGTTATTTGAATAAGCAAAAGTAGTCAAAAGGAGGCTCCATTGTCATATATGCTAGAGGAGAGCCAGTGACGGTAATTGAGGACAGACCTAGGATTGAAGGACGCTTATTCAGGACAGAACTAGGATTCAATGACGGTAATTGAGGACAGCTAGGATTCAATAACGCTAATTGAGGACAGAGCTAGGATTCGTTGACGGTAATTGAGGACAGAGCTAGGATTCAATGACGGTAATTGAGGACAGAGCTAGGGTTCCATGAAGGTAATTGAGGACAGAGCTAGGATTGAAGGATGCTAATTGAGGGCAGAGCTAGGATTCATTGACGCCAATTGAGGACAGAGCTAGGATTCCATGATGGTAATTGATGACAGAGCTATTATTCCATGACGGTAACTGAGGACAAACTAGGATTCATTGACGGTAATTGAGGACAGAGCTAGGATTCATTGACGCTAATTGAGGACAGAGCTAGGATTCAATGACGCTAATTGAGTACAGAGCTAGGATTCAATGACGGTAATTGAGGACAGAGCTAGGATTCAATGACGGTAATTGAGGACAGAGCTAGGATTCCATGACGGTAATTGAGGACAGAGCTAGGATTCCATGACAGTAATTGAGGATAGAGCTAGGATTCATTGACGGTAATTGCGGACAGAGCTAGGATTCAATTACGGTAATTGAGGACAGAGCTAGGATTCAATGACGGTAATTGAGGACAGAGCTAGGATTCAATGACGGTAATTGAGGACAGAGCTAGGATTCAATGACGGTAATTGAGGACCGAGCTAGGATTCATTGACGGTAATTGAGGACAGAGCTAGGATTCAATGACGCTAATTGAGGACGGAGCTAGGATTCAATGATGGTAATTGAGGACAGAGCTAGGATTCAATGACGCTAATTGAGTACAGAGCTAGGATTCAATGACGCTAATTGAGGACAGAGCTAGGATTCCATGACGGTAATTGAGGATAGAGCTAGGATTCAATAACGCTAATTGAGGACGGAGCTAGGATTCAATGATTATTGAGGACAAAGCTAGGATTCAATGACGGTAATTGAGAACAGAGCTAGGATTACGGTGGAGAAGCACACAGGACGGATTCATGTAACAGCTGAGATACAGAAGTGGTGTACAAAAACCTTCAATATGTCCTATGGAGGTTGACGTCAAGGCCTCTTCGTTTTGTCTTGAATGTCCTTCTCTTGTTTTATCGGCTTTTTCGTACATTTTTTTTTTTCGTGTGTAATAATACAAATTGTCAAAGAATGCTGAAAATAACTCCGGCAGAATAGTACAAATAGCTGCTGTAAAGTTTGGAGCAAAAACTTGTCTCTGGAAGAAATTGTGAACTATGAATAGATTCACAGTAGCCTGTTTTTCGTGTTATAGAGTAGGTTTTACACTTAAAAATCTTAAAATATTATACAAACTTCAAAATATTAGTCGTACGGTTCCGTTGGGTATTAAACGTAATGAATTGAGTATCTGTGTTTCCCTTTGTATATATTTTATTTTGTAATATATATATATATATATATATATATATATATATATATATATGATATATATATTTGTGTGTATGTGTGTATATATATACATACACACACAGGAAGTGTAGAGTATCTGGATCTCCGGAGACTTGCGAGGAAAACCCAGCAATGTACTTCAAATTTATTGGCCAAGTTTCCGAAATCTCAAGTCTCATATTCAGACTTGAGATTGACACAAAATGTGCAAATTTAAAATGCACATTTAGTAAAAGTATGATTATAACGTTTATAAATGTATTTTTACTGAGTATGTTTTTATTTTGTAGATTTTGTACTATTTTACAGCCTGAGGAAATTTGTCCAATAAATTTAAAACGATACGCTGGGTGTTTTCAGCTTTATTATATATATAAATATTATATCTATATATATATATATATATATATTATATATATATACATATATTTACATATATATTATATATATATATGTATGTATGTATGTATGTTGTATATATATATATTTGTATATATACATATATATTCATATGTATACATATATACACACACATATATACTTATATATGTAAATATATATATGTATATGTACACATATATAATACAGTATGTGTGTATATATATATATATATATAGATATATATATATATATATATATATATATATATATATATATATATAAAATGTCCTTTCACTTATTTTGCTGCAAGTCGATAGGTTGGACTAAAGCAGTCTTTCCAGTTCTTTCTTGGAAGAGGGTCATCTGTGATAGCTGGGTAGCGCGATCGATTACCACCTTTATCTATGACAGGGACACTACTTCGGCGAGACGAAGGTGACGCTTTTCTCTGACGGGGGAACGATAAAGACACAGGCCACTTGTGAAAGTTTGTCGGATGCTGCTGTTTAATTCTATAGCTGTTGAATAATAGGCGTTGAAATGGATGGGGGTGGTCCTCAGATGAGTCTCTCTCTCTCTCTCTCTCTCTCTCTCTCCTTGTAATTCAGCATCATACCTCTTAGTTGAAGGGTTAGCATAATCTTTTCACCTGGCTGAGAACGTGGTTCGGTCGGCGATCCAGGCGGAACGATTTTGGCACATTCCGTTAAAACGTATTATTCCTTTGGCACTTTACGTATTTAGGACATTTTCTACGTTGAGTATTATTCTTGAATATGTTTTGTCCGTGGTATGCATTTTTCCACCAGACAAATTTTGTTTAAATGGGTACTCTGTTCCATTGTGTTTTTGAACAGGGATCATGGGCTTGAAATCTCAAGATCGTGAACTTAATATATTTGTTCATGCTTTCTCCGTAGTATGCCATGATACCTACTTGGTTCATTTTTTTGTCACAGTTTGAAGTCACAGCTTCCTTTTTTGCAGCAGCAACAGCAGACAGTAAGCATTGCAAAAAGGTAGAAAGAATAAAAAATAATTTGCAAATGTGTGTAGACAATGGATATTCTTATATGCTGTTGCTTTCGCAATGCATATCATCCTCTCTGTAAATGTATGAAGTGTTGTAAAATTGTTTGCAATATTTTCAGATTTCTTATTTTGCTTAGAATTAACGTGCTCTTAAAATGTATGTTCAGATTTTGGATAATGTATTTAAAAATTAAGAATAATGTAGAATGCGAGAAGAGAGAGAAATTAACATTTTCCGTTCGAAGCAGGAAATTGCTGTCATCACTTGAGTTCGCGTGGTTCCAATTTATATTAATTTTTGTTTATATAAACAATCATGCGATGCTGACCGTCGAGAAACCACGTGAAGATTGCATCATCGCTCGTAAGTTCGTTCTAAAAGGCTTCTGCGTAAAATGTTTCACACACATATGATACCTTTCATTTCGTAGAAGTAGTTAGAGATGTTTTTGTATTGAAAACTATCTAATATTACTGGTAAATTAACTCTTATATCTCTCGATTTGTCAAAAGAGAATTTGTTGGCTCGTAAGTACTTTACTTTTGAAGTGGAAAGATTTGTGACGTCACTCAAGGAAATTCTATAATCATATCTTTTATTTTAAAAGACTTTCATTGTCTTAAATCACGTGATAATAAATGTTATTTATGATTGTATCCCCACTTTCTCTCTATTTATGTTCTGGAAGAGAATTTGTACGATATTAGCTGTCCCTCGTTCCTAAGTCGTTCGCCCGACCATTTTAGGGCCGAGGTTTCTTGACCAGTTTCCATCAAAGAAATCTCTCTCTCTCTCTCTCTCTCTCTCTCTCTCTCTCTCTCTCTCTCCTCTCTCTCTCGTATGATAGATTTTTTTACTTTCACATTTACGTAAAGATTAGTGGTCGATCACTCATAAATTTTAGATTTGGTATTTCATAGAGTTATTTAGTATTGCTTAGTGCTTATTGTGGAATCTGATCAGACATTGTACAAGTGTGTACAATGGAATATGGTGAATTTTTGGAATATGGTGAATTTTTGGAATATGGTGAATTTTTGGAGCTAGCTGCAGCAGAAACATAATTAGTACCAAGGTAATGTGTTATTACAAGTTTTAGTCGCAACTTAAAAACATATTTACTTTGTGTTGGTGAAACTATTTAATTTTTTGCACATTGCAAATTTTTATATTCTGTGTTTATTTCTTTTGAAGTATTTTTTTTATTTTGTGTTACCATTTCTTATTTTTCATATTTTGGTGGTGAATTTGATATTTTTCTTATGCATCATGTCTTTTGTTTTGCGTTCATAACTTGTATGATTTATTTAATTGTTTTCGTTAATTAATCATTGCCTATTTAATTGAATTTAACGCTTGTGAATTAATTTGCATTTACTTAGAATTCTTTTCAAGTTTTATTATTGTTTAGCACTTGTGAATTAATTTCCAAATTTTAGTTAGATTACCTAACATTTAGAATTTCAGTTGAATAATTTAATTCCTTGATTAATTAATTATCTCGATTTTTGTGATAAATTAATTTTTATTTAATTTTACTTAATAATTAATTCAAGAATTAATTAAACTTTTTGTTGTTTTCAAATAATAGTAAATTTCCTTGAGATTGTGAATTTCACTTATAATTTTTGAACTTAATACTAAATTTTTGTATTTAAGATTTTTATAGGTGTTTTATTTTTGTCACCCGTATATTTAATATTATATAGGTAGAAATATAAAGTGGTAATTGAGCAGTTTTCCTTCAATTTTTTTGAAGTGAGTTAGAACCAGGGAAATACTTAGACTTTTAAACTTTGTTGATGGAGTAATGCCCTTTAATTAATTTTATTTACGTATGATTACCTCACACCTGTTTTAATTAACTTAGTCTGAAGATTTTGAGGGATTAATAAATTTTCAAGGGATCACTGTTGCCTTTGGAGTATTCAGTAGTTTTTTATTTCTGATGAATGTTCAAGTGTCTGGCTGTTGTGAGGTAACTATTTTATGATTGGTAAGTGTAGTAACCAGATTCTTGGCACTTCGTCACAATATATCTCTTAAAGTACAACAGTAATAAAAATGCAAGGCAGGTGAGGCCATAAGAAAAATGGAGTAGAACTAAGCTGTGAAAATGCAGGAAAAATATATAGATATAATAAATGAATTAAACCTCGGAGTAAAGTACATTAAGGTGAATTGTGGATAGAGGGATAAAATTGCTTTCTGACGCCATAAACTTCACAAGTAAAACATTCGCACGCCCAAGATATACAAAGGATTTGTAGACCATACGAAGTATTTTTTTTTGCAAAGGGACTTGTATATCCCAAAGAAAGTCATTAAGAACGGACCCCCTTCTTATAAATGATTTTAATCATTACATTTAATTCACAATGCTTTAGAAAGTACCTCATTTTATACATAAGATTTTCATCAGCTGAACCTTTTTTGCTATGATTTGCACGTGACTCAGTTTTATTTTTTATTTTATTTTTCGGACGAGGTTACATGTTTTTAATGGATTTATGTAGATTGGTTTCACAACAGCATTGGTCATCGGCTTCGGCTGTTTCTTGGGTATTCATTAGGAAGTAGGAATAAGGGAGATCTGAGCGTGTAGCCCCTGTGAAATGGATCTAATGCCGATACAGCTTAATTTGCTGTCCTCTCTTAATCAAGAGAGAAGAGCTGCCTCGATGCACAGTAGAGCCACGAGGGAATTTGGTTTTGACCTTATTCTTAGCGTAGCCTAAACCCTCTTTTGTATAGGTAATCCTCCTGCGTGCTTTCAAGCGTTGAATGCCTGCCTGCAAGTGTTGTCACGGTTCGTGGTTTCATAGCCTTTAATTTCATCATTCAGTCATTCATTCGTGCATTTTTTTGTTCTTTAGTGTGGCAAATTGTTATAGTATTTTCATATTTCGTAAGTTTTTATAATTGTAACTTATTATTTTGTGTTTGTGAACACGCCCGTTTACATGAAGTTTGACAGATGGGAAAAAATTTGAAGAAAAATAAATCTTTCAAGTTCTAAAAGGTAAAAAACTGCCCTTTTGGAAGGCGGACAAGTCATGATCGGTTTTGACTTTACTTCTAAACCATTGACGAAGGACTGATACATAGTAAAAGAAATTCACAATTTATGTGCTCGAGTAACAAACAGCGAAAACTGTTGGAAGCCAAAAATTCACATATGACAGGTGTCGGGGGAAGGAGTGACAAACTATTTGAGCTTAGGCCAGGTACTACTATATTACAAATATGATTATCCATTTTTCACGCTTGTCTACAATCTTCCTTAAGAAATAGAACCTTTTGCATATTTCGTTCGAAATTAATGGATCAAGTTCTTACATGCCTTCATTGATGATCGTAAATTAACAATAACTTTCTTTTATAAAACTAGACCCAATGGTATTTGTTTTTCGCCCCTGCAAGTTGAATCTATGAATGTTTACACTACCATGTACAAAAGTTCCACTGTTTACCTGTGCATCTCTTACACCTTGTGCTGTTCTATTCGCTTTTCCAATGTTTTACTAGTTTGACCAATGAAAAATTTGTAACAAGACTTACACGGAATTTGATGTACACATACTTAGCGTTGTCTGGAGAATATGTTTCTTTTTTAATGTTTCTAAATGTATGCGTGTGTTATTTATGTATGTATGTATGTATGTATATATACTACGTATATATGTGTGTGTCTGGATGTGTGCGCGGTTGTGTATGTACGTTCTTGATATATATGAGTCACTGTAAATGCGCATGTATATACAAAGCTGCAGCAGAGATAGGAAGTAAAAGTACTGGATGCAAATAATTCCCGATAACCCTTTGGCAAGTAGTACCCCATTGTCACAGAGACAATGTCATTCTGTTCACAGATGGTCAAAATAAAATGGGATGTTAGAGATACCGATTCCTATGAAATACATAAGGAAGACGTTATCGTTTTACGGCTGTCATTATTTTTTATTCTTTCAGTTTACTTTCTCTCGGAACACGAAAAAAGAACCGCCATTGTCTTCAATATTTTAATAGCATAAACAAGGTATATTTAAAATAGAAGGTAGATGTATAGTTAAACAGGTAGAATATGAAATTAATAATATTTTTATTATAGGTATATGTGATATTCAGTGATTCTCAAGGGTTATTAATTTACTGGTATCTGTTGCACTGCACGCAACTTTGAATATTTTCATATTTTCTCTTTTAATTATGTATAAATTTATATATATATATATATATATATATATATATATATATATATATATAATATGTATAAGTCATATCACTTTTTCCGTGGCCTCTCGCGGTAGTGTAGTAGGTAAAAGCTTCACTGACGTTCCTGGACTAGAAAGGATCCTGGGTTCGCGTCCCGATCCAGGCAAGTCTATTATCGAGAAAAAATTCCCCTTCGGTTAAGCATATATGAAAATATATTAATTCCGAGGTAGAGCGAATTAGATATTAAAGGACATTGTAGCTCGATATATATATATATATATATGATAATATATATATATATATATATGTAAAATATGTATATATATGTTATATACATATATTTATATATACATATACATGTATGTGTATATAATGTATATAAATATATGTATTTATCCATTACTTAACGCATACTTTCAGATCCCATTTATGTTTATAGAATCGTGTTTCTTGCATTTTTTCTTGTTCATTTTTTCTTTAATTTCCTTATTATTCTTTTCGCATAAATGAAAAGCTAACGGGAGATAAAATTGCACAGTCTCATGTAAAGTCGTACGTATTTGCAGCTAAATCCACTGAAAGCGCGACCCAATAAAATTATGAAATTCACGCCTTTTGAGTAAGAAGCATAACGTCTGCATCAGTTGTTTACTAATTCTAGGGCTGAGAACTAAAAGGGCCAATGTCAAAATATGGCTGATTGTAGTTGAGACCTTCACTAAACTAGAAATTTATCTCTGTTTCAGTGCTATAATGGCCAATGTTATAAGTTAAGCAATCACACACACAAAAAAAGCTTTCGTTTGCTGTACTTACCTGAATTTTAATAAAGGAAGCAATATTTTAAATGCGTTTTTCTAAAAACATGGTTTTATGACATTGGCCCTTCTAGTTCTCAGCCCTAGAATTGATCCAAATGGTGAAGCAAAATCTCAGAAAAGGTGTAAAAAAAAAAAAAAGCAGTTTCTTGGAAGGAAGCCACAACGTTAAAAGCAAATACACGAAGAAGACGAAAGTAATTTCACTAAGAGAAAGAGAGAGAGAGAGAGAGATACTGGAAAGAGTCGCATGACGAGATACGGCGAATGATATAACCAGGAAGCGAATCCTGTTAAGGAATTACGTTTGGCGGGCTGCGGGTCGCAAATGAAGGAGGCATCACCCCCTTTCGAACGATGGTGTAATGGCGGCAAGAGCGACTTGGAAATAGCGACCGACGCGGCCATTATTTGGGAGGTTGGCCGGGTCACATTTTTATGGGTTTTAATTCGAGACCTAACTTGATCTCGCATGCAGTTCCACGAGTCCATTTCGAATCTCTCTCTCTCTCTCTCTCTCTCTCTCTCTCTCTCTCTCTCTCTCTCTCTCCCCGTTGTCGTACTTTCTCTATAGGAAATTGCCTTACACCACATCATCTTTACGAGGACGGGATTTTGTTCTTGACGGAGGGAGAGACCCCCCCCCCCCCTCTCTCTCTCTCTCTCTCTCTCTCTCTCTCTCTCGGATGATTACCGTGTTACCTAGTTCATTTGTCATATTCTGGAGTTAATTTAATGTTATTTGTGATATTTACTTAAAATCTTTAGTATTATTAAATCGTGGCTCCTGGCTTTCTCTCGCTGAGGTTATAGGTTCATGTTTGTATCCAGTTATGGCTTAACGGAACTGCGTTTTGAAAATAACTTAAGGAAATGACTATAATAAAGTTGACGCGATAACCCTTACTAGTCACGAGTAAGAACGGGTATAAATCGTCGTGGTGATTTCAGTAGGGGTCAGATATTGGACCTTTTTTTATTTTATTTTATTTTATTTTATTTTTCGGGAACGGTTGCTATCTAAACAAGAGACAGAAAGTGTATTCGGTTTCTTGTTGTTGATAACTGAAATTATTCATTCAATCTTGACAAATCATTGCGACACTGATTCAAATTATTTCATATGCATATACATGAAGACCTATTTTAATGGAGGAAGGGGAATTTTGCAGAAATAGTCAACCAATTTTTAGCAGCCAATTATTTTGGGTTAGTGTTACAAAGTTTTTAAAAAAAACATAGGACGAGCCAATTCATTCAGGACAGCGTAGTTGTGTTAAATTTCACCATGTCATTAATTGTAATAGGTTATTTGGTACTAGTTTCTGGAGGTTTAGTATCAGTGAGAATGCTGTATGTTTATCGGTTCATTTACAGCTGAATCTAAATATTTGATCTGAATTCCACCATTATATTAACAGTCAGAACTAGTCCCATATTCATCAGCAATGACTTCGTTACGACTGTTTCGCAAATTACCTAGTTCCCCCTTAAATGGATGGCTTATACTCTCTCTCTCTCTCTCTCTCTCTCTCTCTCTCTCTCTCTCTCTCTCTCTCTCTCTCTCTCTGAAAATGAGTGGTACAATGTTGCATGCAGTACACGTAACAGCATTGAAAAATACTGTCTCATTAAAACTTCACGATTGAATCTAGTGTCTGGAAAAACTTGCTTGTAAAATGATTCCAGGCTGCTTATCTTTCTCTACTATATTCGGTTTCCAATGCAAGCAACGCGGCTTCTCTGTGCGTATAACCGTTCCGCTTCCTGGATTCTGGTTACGAGATTTATTGACGTCCGAAAGCGGTCCTTCTTCATCCTGCAGCGTGTTCTGTTTATCTTTGCATTATCTACGCTCCTCTCGCGGCACGTTCGCCGCTGGAACCAGGAAGGAGTTCCAGGAAAAGAAAGTGGCCTCACTGAAATTCCAGCGAAGGATTTTTCCCGTTGTATTTAAAGTCATTTGTAATGGGAAATCCTGTCTCTCTCTCTCTCTCTCTCTCTTTCTGTGTGTGTCTAAGCAATAAGGGCATCGTTATCATCGTCTGCCAACGCGGAATCAGAGGAATTTATTTCAAGTGATAGAAATTCATTTCTCGATATAATGTGGTTCGGATCTCACAATAAGCTGTAGGTCTCATTGCTAGATGACTAATTGGTTCCTAGCCACGTGAAAATATCTAATCCTTTGGTTCCTAGCCACGTGAAAATGTCTAATCCTTCGGGCCAGCCCTAGGAGAGCTGTTAATCAGCTCAGTGGTCTGTTAAAACTAAGATATGCTTATTCATCGTCTTCATAGTGAAGATAATGATAATGATAGCAGTTTCTTTATAAGCCATTTTCAAACTGCATGGATATACGAGAGAGAGAGAGAGAGAGAGAGAGAGAGAGAGAGAGAGAGAGAGAGAGAGAGAGAGAGAGAGAACGATGATTCACCTTCGCTGAAATATTCTCCAAAATTTTAATTTGTAGTCACGCGAGTTTCTCTTTGTTCTTTTAGCCCTTGACTGTGTGAGACCCATTTTAC
>NC_087210.1:32061291-32081291 GCF_015104395.2 Macrobrachium nipponense
AGGCTGTTGGCAATATCTGTCCGGGGAGAAGGGGAAGAGAGGGAGAGAGAGAGAGAGATAGCGAAAGGGAAAGAGTTGAAACTTCTTTTAAAAACTGGTGATCGACAGATGTTAGATTAACCAGAAGAACGCCAGGTATTTTACTTTTCTTTGCTTGAAAGTGACTTTGTTTTAAACAGGTGGTTTATGCATGAATAGCACTATCATTATAACTGTCGTTAGGAGTGATATCATCACTCCAGCTCTATGGAATATGAGGATGAGCGTAGGTGGGAAAAATGGGCTGGCGCATTCCTAAAGCAATGAGGGTCGATTGCGCACAGATGGGTAAGAAAGAGCAAGTTTTGTGATGAAATCATGATTGTACATTTTCTGCAAATTTTATGGAGATGGATTGGTATGAGGAAAACTGTCTTGACGTTTGCACAAGAGGCAAGTTGGTACCCGAACTGAATTGGAGCTGGAAAAGGGTTTTGAGAATGGTCGTCTTGCATCAATCTATTGTTCCGAATGCCAAGAAATCTTACGGTGCGTCCACACGGTCGAACAGTGTCCGACGGACAAACATTGTTACCAATTAACTATTGTTTGCCGGTCTTTGCCTCGTGAGCAGAGGAAAAAGGGTGGTATACAACTTCATCTGGTACCACTTCCATTGTTCCAACGCTTATGACGTCATCCTGCTTCGCCTATGATTTGGTAACAACGTTTGTCCGTCGGACATTGTTGGACTGTGTGGAGGCGCCTTTACTATGACGTCAACTGAATGGTCTTCTCTAGTAAAGAAAAAAAATGAAGAGCGATGTTTATTTGATCGTTGGACGAGATCCCTTAACACATCTCTGTAAAGGGCGAGGAATTTATTTAAGTTTATAATAAAAATACCTCAAGATATAAAATGTATTTTCCTTATTGTCCATCATAGAATCTACCGTAGCTTTCACTTTTAATCTGTGCTCAAATTGCAAGGTTCAGTCTAAATAAATAATGAGGGTTGAATTTCTGTGTGCTGGATTTAACTACCTATACATAATTAGGAGATGCTTATAATCATGTTATGAAGTTGGTGAATTAGGATCGGCAATTATTATTTTGACATGGAACTCTAGTAATCTTAACACTTTTCAGCCATACGCTGAACGTCAGAGAGAACTTTTTTTTTTTTTTAATCGTGAGAAAGCTTTTCTAACAAAACAAACGCACAAAGAATCTCTGGCTCACTTTTCTCTCATTCATTATTGTCATATATTTCGTTCTCTTCTCTTTCTTACGACTTCGTGGCGCCGTATCTGAAACCTAATTATATTTGGTAGTTTTCTGTAGAGCTAAAGAAGTCTATAAAAGCGTCAGAGCCGTAGAGATGATTCAGGAAATTGTACTATTTAAGATTCAAAGACAATTTTCCTAGGACTTGTACTTTCGGTGAGCAACTTTTAAGATAAATTGCTTTACCGAAGTGTACCTTGGAAGGTGACTGTCGCCACCATATGGCAGAAAGTCAAGTAGTCAGTGTGAATAAGACCTTTCGAATTAATTGGAATGTATGTGTATGTTTTTACTCAAATTCAGTCATTTCTTTAATAGGTCTTCGAATTTGGAAACTCACTTTGACTGCTGGGAGAACGTAAGTTTAATGTCTGCAGAAATCCTTATCACCCCCCACCACCATTTTTTTCCCTGCCCATAAAAAAGTAACAAAAAATACATCCAGGTCATCAAAAGCCAGTGTGAGTCACCATAAAGTTCTAATCTAAATTTGTCAGAAGACATCAAAATGTATAGAATTGTGATGATGATGTAAAAAGGCATAAAACTAGAAATTTTACCGAAACATGCAATGATGTTGTTTCAAAGAAAATTTTAAAATAATTATGAATGTAGCGCGAATTACCCGACTTTCGTCAGCAATTGGAAAATGTAACCTGGTGGTGATTCTACTGAAGACTTTGATTTGTGTCAGCAACCTTTCTTTAACTGAGTTCTAGTGCAGCCAGATCAGGAGGCTCCTATCGCATAGATAATTTAATCATTATCAATAGTATAACGCAGAAATAAGAAAGAAAAAGTTGAGGTACCGGAGTTTTGACTTGGTAATAATTAAAATTTTTATTTTCGTTTTACTTTTATGTAATAGAAAACTATTGAGATGGCTATTTGTCTGTCCGTCCGCCCTTTTTCTGACCGAACTCAGGTCTTAAAAACTACCCTGGCTAGAAGGCCGCAAATTATGTTGACCATCTACTCTCTAATCATCAAAGACCAAATAGCAGCCCTCTAACCTCAGTAATTTTTATTTTAAAGTTAAAGTCAATCATGATCGAGCGTCTGGCACCGCTATAGGTGCCAACACCGGGCCGTGGCCGAAAGTTTAATACAGCATTATACGCTGTACAGAAAACTCGATTGCTTCGGCGCATTTTTTACTTAGTTTTTTTTTATTGCGGTTGTTTGCTTGAGAATATTTAAAGTAAGAAGGTTTTTCGTTGCCTCGCTGTCAACGAGAACTGTTTGTTGTTTTCAATTCTAGATTTATGATCGAAAAATGTAGTAGTGAAAGATTCAAGTCTCCCAAGATAACTCGCCTTGAGCCTAGTGTAACGTAGTAGTTATATATTTTTAAAGAATATAACTTTCATTTTCAAAGTGCTTATAGTGGCAATATATAAACAATAACTATTCAGAGTAACCTTTAGAAATTCATTTAAATTCATTTGTTCCTTCCGTGGAAGACATTGGATGACATTCACTTGCACTTTCTCCTCGTAACCTAACATAGGGGCGTATGAAGCCCGGACTTTGTTGACAAGAAAAAGGAGAAAATATGAAAATAAATCATATTGCCCAAAAGCGAAAGTGTCGCATGGTTAGGCAGCCACATTCCCTCGCACGGTTTACGTCGAATATTTATCTGAGTAAAAATCGGCTGGTTGTTGGGAGACGCCTTGACGTCATTGAATAGGGCGAAATGTCAGAGCCTCGGTGCATATTTCGAGGGCTGTACTTGAGAGTCCGAGGATACACGGACCGATTCGGGAATCACTTTGTTTGTTGTTGCTCTTGTTGCTGTTTTAGGTTTGGGTTTACTCGTTGTACTCCCTGTAACTGATTAGGTTCAGGCTATTGTAATAGAATGTATTGTATAAATTTGCACTTTTTTTTTTTTTTAATCAGAAATTCTGAATGGGTTAGAGTATGATGTTTCATTGCTACTCATTTTAAGGTTATTCTGTTGCTGCATTGCCTCAAGGCTAGATATGCTTAACATGATTCCACGAAAAAATATAGTTTATTGTATTAATATTGAGAGATTTCGTGATACGTACCTACTTTACGCTCGCTTATTGGTGGCATTAAAGAAGGTCTTTGTACTTGATTTTACCGGGGTAAACGTTCTTGTTTCAGAACCGTGTGCTGCGCAGTGCGAGTTATTAGCCATATTTTTCCATGATTATCGATGTGCTGGAAAAGGGATAGACGGAAGAATTGCAGAATAAAGTTTGTAATTCTTTATCTATCTGTCCGTTTATCTGTCTTGATGAAAGAACCGAAGCGGAATAAATCGCATACACCTTATAGTTACAGATCGTTGTGGATAAGAGGCCACTCCCTGCCCCCAACCTACTGCCGCCCCCTCTCCCCTCCCCCCCCTCCCTCTCCATTCCCCTCCCTCCATTCCCCTCCCCTCCACACACAAACACACTCCCTCTACCCTTTCCTTTCTTTGTGTGGTGTCGGTTTCCTGGTTTACCTTTACTCGATCAGAGTTTCTGGTGTCCATAATTCTGGCATTTGTTTCACCTCTGATTGTACTTGTGGACAATAGCTTTCTGGCTGTGTTCTTATGTGGGTTTCTCGTAGTTGTTTCTCTGATAGTTATTTGCTTAAGCAGTTTTCACGTTTATAGTTCTGTACTTTGACTCTGTTTTTCTTTTATTTGTGTGTTAAATTCTTTACAATGAACGTATTTTACGGTTCGTTTCTTTCGTAGTGGACAGTTGATTGATTTTTAACATTCTCTCTCTCTCTCTCTCTCTCTCTCTCTCTCTCTCTCTCTCCTCTCTCTCTCTGCCTGATTTATGTATAGTAATTTTGTATAGCAATTGCGTATTCATAGAGATGTATATTTTAATTAACGTATATCATGGAAATCTATATGACAGCTTCTTCTAACGATTCATCCTCGAGTGTTAGGAATGAAACATTATCCGTAAAGGAGGTGAGACATTGAAACATTTCATTCTGAGATAGTTCTAGGTTAATATCTATACAGAAACGCCTTTCTTATGAGGTCAGCATATTGGTAGTGTTTTTCTCGACGAGAGTTGTGGAATTTGAGCTATGCATTGCTGTGCGGCTGTTATTATATAATAAATATTATCGATATTCCTACATCAAAAGATGACAGTAACATAAATGATTCTCGATATGGTTACCATCGTCCAGACTCTGTCAGCTCTTTTCAGTCTTACCCAGGTGGTTCTCAACCTATTTTTTGGCCCCTGCACTCTTCCGCCATGTCGGAATATCACCCCACCCTCTTTCCCAAATTGTCTCCCTCAAAAGGTACATTGCAAATAATGAAGCAACAAAATACTAATGAACCTCAGTGGGATGACCGATATGATATTGGCCTGCCACCTCGGTGGCCGCGAGTTCGATTCTTGGGCATTCCATTGAGGTATAAGAGATGTGTATTTCTGGTGATAGAAGTTCACTCTCGACGTGGTTTGGAAGTCAAGTAAAGCTGTTTGTCCCGTTGCTGAATAACTGTTACTAGTTCCATGCAACGTAAAAGACCATACAAACAAACAAACAAACAAACAAAATACTAACACAAGTTCACAAGCTAGCGCAGACAAAGCCCAGCGTGACCTCTCAGTAGTGCGGACCGATGCTTACTGAGTTATGTGTGGTCTTGGAGCCAGTTTGCGCCTGCCGTCTGTGGTTACAATTCTCCCCCTGAAACTGAAATTCCCCCCAAGGGTTAATATCCCTTCTGGTTGCGAACCACTCTGAATACCGTATTCAGAGTGAAGGTATCCCCGGGTTCTAGTTTTGGGACGGTATGTAACGTCCCTAAGATGGGGACTCGCGATTTCGATTCTCTCTTGTATCACCTTTATTTTTGCGTTATGGGTAGACTGGCAATGAGAATATAAATACTGATAACTTTGAGGTTTATGGTAATGAGCCATAAATGTTCAAGTGTCTCATTCGTGTAAGTGTTTTTATTTATATAGGTGTCCACCTGTCTTAGAAACTAACAGTATTTTGTAGTTAATCATTTATGACCGTCGTCCTTGTCTTCGATAGATTATTCTATAACTTACATGGCCATGGTTTATAGTGTTTTCAGTCTTGTGTCGTTTATGGCGCTTTTAAGCAACCACGCTTGCCATTGCCATTCTCTTATTACAATTTATTATTTTTAAAATGTTGGGAGTTCACTTTCTGATTTTATTCGAGCGCTGTCATCATTGTTCCTTTTGCAGGCGCCATTTTTCCTTCCTGTTCCCTTCTGTCCTCTTTTCTCTCCATGTGTGGGCAACAGGAGGATCTTGAGTATCCACGCCCGTAGCAGGTTTATAAAAACTGTAAATTTCGGATCCGAAAAATATAACTTTTTTTTTTTTGTGTGTGTAATCGGAAAATATAACTTTTTTCTGTAACCGAAAAAGAGAACTTTTTTTCTGTAACCGAAAAATAGATAGAACTTTTTTTCTGTAACCGAAGAACAGATAGAACTTGTTTTATGTAACCGAAAAATAGAACTTTTTCTGTAACCGAAAAATAGAACTTTTTTTTTCTGCAACCGAAAAATAGATAAAACTTTTTTTCTGTAACCGAAAAATATAATTTTTTCCCTGTAAGACGCTTATTTTTTTTTATTTTTATTTTTTTTAATGCCAGTCCCCTGTCTTCCATTCCACGTATCATCTAAATTCAGCATGAGAGAGAGAGAGAGAGATCGCTCATTATATTTTCATTGTATTCCCTGTAAATGAGGGAAAGAATTGGAGGGTTATTTGTAAAAAAAAAAAAAGTTAACAGTAAATGTAGAAAACACTGCAGGGAAATGGGAACCAGGAAGATGGAGCAATTAACGTTAATGCTGGGGATGGAAGAATTGTAGTCGTTGATTGAAATAGTTTGTGGGAGTTTGTATAAAGATAGGATAGTTATGGGATGAAAGAAGAGGTGAGTCATAGAAGAGTCAAACCTACAAAAGCAGCAGGTGTCTACAGAAGATTGCAAAGACTCAACTTTTGTAGGTAAGTCAAGTTGGGTAAGTGTGAATGAATAGTTGCCCCTGCTTCTATATGGAATGACGTGTGGAGGTTAAATGTAAATGATCGAAAAAAATTGAAAATTAAGAGAATAACTGTTTACTTCGTATGCATTGTGTAGGAATTGATAAGGTGAGGAGTGTGGAAGTATGCAGAACTGGTAAAGAAAAAAAAAATAAAAAAAAAATTAGGGTATGAGAAACACTGGATCACAGTATTTTGGGATGATCTGTAAGGCCCCGCCCACACGGTCGAGCTTTGGTCGACGAACTTTGTCTGATGTGACGTCAGAAGCGGAGAAAGCGAGAAAAGTCAGAATTTTGCCGCGGTTCCTCCGCTTCTGACGTCACATCGAACAAAGTTCGTCGAGCAAGGCTCGGCCGTATGGACGGGGCCTAAGGAGATTTATGAAAACCTGAAATTGACTGGTAGATAGAGGTATTGGGAAAGAAGGCTTAGATATTCAAAAAGCATGAGAATCCTTTCAAGATAGAGGTGCAGTCTGTGTGCAAGTTATACTTTGTGTGTACATTTTTTATCCTTTCTCTGGCTGTGCATCACTCCGTCCATGATGGTAATAAAGAGTCAGCTTTTACAGGTTATTAGTCCCTCTCCTATGTACTTACTTCTGCATGCATCAGATCTTTATAAAATCCTTTAATCGTCCTCAAGACCATATCCTGTATACCATACTCTGTTCTGGCTATATGGGTTTTCTGGGTCCATGTATGCCTGCGCAGCCTTTTTGCCTTTACATGCAGTCTTCTCACGCAACTGTTTCACTTCATATTACCAGATCTGTACCCTTTTCTTGGCGAAACTTACTTCATTCTCATATGAGACCTTTTGCTCTTTCTTTTGTTTGAACAATATATATTCTAACGTATACCTTCCCTTCTATACTAGGAATACTTAGAAACATTATACCCCCCACAATTCTTACATATGAGTTTTATCACGTTTAGTTTTTATATATAAAACAAGTTTTCATTTCACAAATTACACAGAACCTTCCCTTTCTTTGGACAGACTTTACACGCCCTGGGGAGTCACTCAGTCACACTACCACCGCCTAATCCCAGTATGCTGTTAGTAAACTAATCAAGTCCTGGCATTTTTTCATTCTTGAACCCGTTGATTGCCCTGTTTGCATCCTCAGCAGTTCACTAGCTGTCTCAAACACTTAACGTTTCCACTCGTTGCTTCATCATTTTTTCCTCCCTTCTATCTTAATACATTTGACGAATAAGAATAACGAAAGGACAAGAACTCTTGATATCCACAGAAGTGGTACAAGGTAAGCGTTGAAAAACCGAAGTGTCATAGTATTTTTGAGATGTTCAGTTATCGGGAAAGAATGAACGGCAACAGGTAAATTTGCGAGGCCTGTATAGTCAGGAATTGTTTAGAAGGAAGGAGAAGATGACCTAGGAAGTGCAGGAGAGATGGATTGGGACAGGTATCGTTAAAGAAGGGTCTTAATAATTCAGGAGACGCTTCGAGTTTGTGGTTGATGGAGGTGAATGATGCTGTGTGTTTTTATATTGTTGGTGGTGTGGGGAGGGGGCCCAGAGGGGTTATAAGTTCGACCGAGCCATGGCTAAAGCAAGTCATGTGGAAGTTGTTTCTACAGGAGGTTCATCCACAACAGAACAGGTCGAATACGAAAGTAGTAGTCTTTGTTATGCTAGCATATGTAAACGTAGATATAATACAGGTTGGACATCATTATTTGAAATGATTGCCAGCATACCCTCTCTCTCTCTCTCTCTCTCTCTCTCTCTCTCTCTCTCTCTCTCTCTCTCTCTCTGTAAAAAAAAATTAAAAATTACGTCCATTTGGTAGTAGTTTCATAACGTTATATATAGTCCATCATACTTCATTTTTAACGTATTAGTAGGAATTGAATTTGCAACGTGTTAGTTGGAATTGATTTTGCAATGTGTTAGTGGGAATCTATTTTGCAACATGTTAGTGGGAATTGACTTTGCAAAGTGTTAGTTGGAATTGAATCTGCAACGTGTTAGTGGGAATTTTTTGCAACAAGTTAGTGGGAACTGAATCTTCAACATGTTTGTGGGAATTGTATCTGCAACGTGTTAGTGGGATTTGAATCTGCAACGTGTTAGTGGGAATTGATTTTGCAATGTATTAGTAGGAATTGAATTTGCAGCATGTTGGTGGGAATTGATTTTGCAACGTGTTAGTAGGAATTGAATCTGCAGTGTGTTAGTATGAATTGATTTTGGAATGTGTTGGTGGGAATTGATTTTGCAACGTGTTAGTTGGAATTGTTTGTGCAACGTGTTAGTGGGAAATGATTTTGCAACTTGCTAATGGGAATTGAATCTGCAACGTGTTAGTGGGAATTGATTTTGCAAAGTGTTAGAGGGAATTGATATTGTAACGTGTTAGTGGGAATTGAACCTGCAATGTATTAGCGGGAATTGATTTTGCAACGTATTAGTGGGAATTGAATCTGCAACGTGTTAGTGGGAATAGAAATAAAATTTTAATTCGGGGAAAATTTCCTGGGAAGATAAAGAAAATTCCTCTGTGAATATGAAGTACCTCTGTTGTGTATTTGGCAGCGCTCATTTATTAGTTTCATTCTTCTTCTTCTTCTTCTTCTTCTTCTTCTTCTTCTTCTTCTTCTTCTTCTTCTTCTTGATTTAACAAATTTTACCTTATGCATATTGAACAAAAGTTACAAAAGACCGTGAATTATAAAACCTGAAGGTTGCTATTGCTTGTACTATACATTAGTTATGCCATACCATTCGCATGCTTCTTTACCGATTTCATATATAATAATAATAATAATAATAATAATAATAATAATAATAATAATAATAATAATAATAATAATAATAATAATAATAATAATAAATTCAGCACCGTCCAACAATGACTCTTACGATTTTTCTTCCCATTCTTTGTCAGTTTGTTCAAGAGGGTGAATTCTTATAAGACGTTTGCTAACATATTGCTCATTAGATAAGGGATATGATAGATTAGCGCCTGTATTCCCTTTCACTCACACAGGAGGGTTCGCTTTTACTCTCCTGCTTGCAGATGCAGGTGTCAACTTTTAGCTTTCCTTTGCAACTGTTTAGGACATCAGGGAGGGATAAGAATGTCTTTGGCTTTGTGTGAGTAATGGTCGCTCTGTGCTTTCCGCTGGTAGTCGAGGCCTTTGCCCTTACACGTACCCACCCACAAGATGCACATACACACACACACACGTATATATGTGTATATATATGTATATTTACTTATATATGAATTTTTATCACAACACCGTGATGTATATACAAGTATTAAGCTACAAATGTTGTTTAATAACCAATTCGTTCTACCCAGGAAATAAGATATGTATTTATACGTATACCGAAGGGGAATTGTATTTTATAAGTGGTTCGTGAGACAACGATTGCCCCTCGGTATACATTATACGTATATATATATATATATATATATATATATATATATATATATATATATATATATATATACATACACACATATATTATTTTCGAGATTTTGGGAATTGGATATTAAACGACATTTGTAGATTAATGCTGGTAAAACACACACACACACTATATATATATATATATTGTGTATATATATATATATATATATATATTATATATATATATATATATGTAAGTTTTACCAGCATTAATCTACAAATGACGTTTAATATCCAATTCGCTAAACCTCGGAAAAAATATATGTTTATATATAAGTATAATGTATATGTGTGTGTGTATGTATGTATGTACGTATCTATGAATAGTATATTATAAATATGTATATTTCATACATACAAACATACATTAATGTGAGATTTTTTTTTCTTAACTTTTTCTTCATTTTGGATGGGTGAACGTAATCACGGCGAGAGAGTCATGATTAACCTTTTTCCCCAATCCGCCTGGGATATGAGCCAATTTATGGCTCTTTTAAAATGAAATGTTCGATGGACTTCCCCCGAATAAGGTAAGATGGTGTTTTTGTGGTTTAAGAGTGCATGACGCAGCTTTCCTATTGCGTCATTTTTGGAGGGTGCGGAAGTGGGACCCATTTTCCGCCATCCGTTTCACATTTCCGAAAGTACTTCGTTTCAAAGAGATGCATCATTTTGGGTGGCAATACAGATGTCCTCGTATATATGGAATAACTGGAGGTCTGCATCAGGGGTCCTCTGTGACAAGAAGGTTCCTCTGAAATTGAAGGGAAAGTTTCATAGGACGGTGGTCAGACCAGCAATGTCATATGGAACAGAAACAGCAACTATGAGGAAAACAGAGGAGAAGAAGATGGATGTAGCAGAAATAAAAATGTTGAGGTGGATGCCGGGAGTAACATGGGAAGATAGGATTAGAATTGAGTTAATAAGAGGATCGACAAAGGTAGTTGAACTATCAAAGAAAATACAGGAGGGAAGGCTTCGACGGTATGGACACCTGTTACGAAGAGAGGAACATACGATGGAAATGGAAGTGTGGGGGACAAGGAAGAAGGGAAGACCAAGAGAGAGATGGAGTGATTGTGTAGGGGAAGATATGTTATGGAAAGGTATTAACGAGAACGATGCACAGGACAGAAATCGATGGAGACGACTCATTCACAACGGCGCCCCCATATAAAATTTGGATAAAGCTGGGAAGAAGAAGATAGAGAACCATCTCAAAGCCTTAGTTGCAAAAAATGGGCCGAACCTATGTACTTCGTTTCAATCTCGTTGTGATTTTCACGTTTGGCCGTTTTGCATGCAGGATTGTATGGACACGAGGGTGAACGTGAAAATAGCATAGAACGCACGTTCAATTTTTAGTTCATTTAGGAACGTGTTACTGTGGCAAGACCTCATTTTTATTAATATAATTATTCATAAGTTGAAACCTATCCATACAGAACAAGCCCACCGAGGCCATTGACTTGGAATTCAAGCTTCCAAAGAACATAGTGTCCGTTAGGAAGAGTTAAGAGGAGGTAAAGGGAAATACATAAGGAAAAGATCCCACTTATTAAAAAAGGAAAATATTAAGGAATTAATAGATAGATAAAAATGTATTAGCATATTCATGTATTTTTGATACGATTTTAAATTAATAAACATTGAAAAATGAACGGTATTGGATTGTGTCTTGAACAAGGTGGGTAAGAAAAAGAAAAGAGATCAGTGCCAGAGATGTTGGATAATATGAAGTAAGAAGTAGGTAAGAGTTCAAAATAATGGCCGTTGTCATGGAGAAATGCGGCGCTAAAGATAAGCGGATGAAAACTTATGACGGGGAGCATTACTTTTTTTTTTTTATTCTGTCTCTTAAAGAAAGTTATATTTCTCTCTCTCTCTCTCTCTCTCTCTCTCTCTCTCTCTCTCTCATGGAAAATATAAAGTGAAAGGATATCAGGAAAAGCAGAAGTG
Source organism: Macrobrachium nipponense (assembly GCF_015104395.2). Taxonomy (NCBI): domain Eukaryota; kingdom Metazoa; phylum Arthropoda; class Malacostraca; order Decapoda; family Palaemonidae; genus Macrobrachium; species Macrobrachium nipponense. The sequence continues at coordinate 32,073,016 of NC_087210.1, forward strand.
CATGGAAAGGAAGCAATTACCTTGCAAAGGTTAGCTTTGGGTCAATGTATTCCATCAAGATTATGTTTCCAGGCAAGCAAAGAGAGAGAGAGAGAGAGAGAGAGAGAGAGAGAGAGAGAGAGAGTAAATGAAATTCATAAGATATATTTCTCCCTATCGACTTGACGTTATAGGTTTATGAAGGGTTCGACACTTCTCCGTATAGGAAGTCTTCGAAACAGTCTCCTGTGATCTATATATGTAAGGTTGGGGTGTCCCTGATATATCGCTTCTTCGTAGGTTACATTTCATTGCCTTTGTGCCAAGGAAGGTTTATTGTAATCCGCTTTTTACTTATTTGACCAGATTTTGTGATGCTGATTTCAGTCTAGCTTAAATGCTGGTTGTTTTTCAGTACACTAAAAATAAGTGCAGATCTTGCAGTTCCTTTTGGAAGAATTTTATTTTCTGTATCGTACCGTACTTTTTATTTATTTTATTTTATTTTATTTTTATTAAAGCAACAAACACTCACTTGGAATTGTATGCAACGCATTAAAATATCTTGAAAATTAAACTCAGATTTTAAATGATTTGTTGATTGACATAATCATCTTTATGTCTTGGTAAGTTCAGAATCACTTAGGTATTTAAGTGGAACCAATAAGAGTTGTGAATATACGGGCAAAATGTTGGCACTTCATCGGAGTGAAAGTCTCTCTTATCCCTTCCCCTGCCTGTAGGGTGGAGGAATTCATCCAGTGATGACGTTGTGTGACTTCTCTCTTCTGTTCTCCTTCTCAGTCATCCTCTTGATGCTGATATCATCATTGTAGCATAAGCCTCATATTTTGTGATGTCATTTTCATGGATATTTCCGGCATTACCAGTTCCTCGTTGGACGTGCGGGTTACTTGCCCACTCATTTGGTCGTCCGAGTTCGCTTCCCTGCTCTCCCAACGTGGAATCAGAGGAATTTATTTCTGGTGATTAGAAATTCATATCTCGATATAATGTGGTTCGGATCCCACAGTAATTTGTAGGTCCCGTTGCTAAGTAACCAATTGGTTCCCAGCAAAGTAAAAATATCTAATCCTTCTGCCCAACCCTAGGAGAGCTCTTAATCAGCTCAGTGGTCTGGTTACACTAAGATATATTTAACTTCCGTGCATTATTTGAATAATATATATTCCCATTAAACATACTTTTATATCACAACTCAAATTAGTTTGAGTTGCGGAAGTGGTTATATTAGTTGTAAGGTTCATTGTTGCCGTTGTCGAATTGCGCCTTTTCAAGAAAATCCTTAATAACGGGCTTCAAAAGAACAAAGATAAGTTTGGGAGGTCGTTCATAACCATATAAGCTTATGGTAGAATAGGGTATGCAAAGTGTAGGTGTAGAAAGCAATCTGTGAAAAGGGATCGCAAATTTTTAGGATGAAGTAAGCAGTGTATGAGACTATGAAGACACGAGTGATCGGTTTGATATAAAATGGGTGTGAGACAAAGGTGTATATCTTTGATGCGGGAGGTCAAAGAAAGAACAGGAGAGGTGTGCGTGTAGATTCGAGGAATGAAGATATTTTTACGATTAGGATTGACGAAGAAATACGGTAAAAGCTAGTGAAGACATTTGAAAGTGTAAGGTGAGAAAGAGGAAAGTGATGGTGAGCGAGAATAAGATTCTGCTTGTCAGTGGATGATAGTGCGGTAAAAGGAAAAAGGAGTCACATTAGTTGGGGCAGGGAAGGCATATCTGTATATAAAAAGAAAAATAATCGAAAGAAGGTGCGTGTTTATGGAGCTGTCCATGTGTGTTTGTGTGTGTGTGTGGTTGTGTGTTGAGTGTGTGAAGGAAAGGAAAAAAAGTAAAAGCACGCTGTTGAGATGTGTTGTTTGCGCAGTATATGTGCAGTAGGACTGAAAGAGCCAGAAATTTAGATATGAAATGGTGGCAAAAAGGCTTTCTTTAAAAGCCCTTCCACATAAGGGGGGAAGGACAAGACAGGCCCTCGGATTTGCCCTTAATTCTCTCGCTTTTAAATAGTGTTACCAGATCAAACAGTCCAAGGCAAGTAGTAGGCATAGGCAGGCGAACCTATGACTTGGACGACACTCATGATCGCCATTCAACCACAAAATTGGTAACAGTGTCTGGGCGCCGTGCAATTCCCCCCCATGTGGAAGGGCCTTTAGAAATAACATAGGGTCAGTGTATATTGAGAGTCTGTGTTCATGGTTAGTTAATGGAAGTCGATAGTATATAATTCGAAAGGATTACTAGACCTTAAAGGTACCGAATATATGGAGTGAAAGAGGTTTTGGAATAGATGGAAGTGTGAGCGCTTTAAATGATGTGAATGGCAGTTTGCACTGTGGTGGGAAGAACTGCTGGTAAACCCTCTTTTTAGACATAAACTACTATAGTTTCTGGAAGTGTTCTGCACAAACATTTATCTGTGCTTCAATAAAGGAAGGATGAACATGCTAATGATTATTGTCCTGCTTTTTTCTGGAACCACGCGTCCCTGATTGTATATAGTATTAATATTTACTGGTGGGAACCATATGTAATTCATTGCGAAATTCGTTTAATTTAATGAAAGAATGAACATGCGCCATTCGAAGGGAACATGTTGCCAAACTGTAAACATGCTGTTAGGCAGTGTGTGAGAATTTCACTTAATTAGTCTTAAGGCCTCTTTCTTGTAAGCGGATCAAGCTGAGCCATAATTCTTCTTAATTCAGTCGATGTGTCTCTCCCCGTCTGGCTTGTAGAGACTTAATGATGCTCTTTCGTGGACTGTTCGCAGTTTGTTGTGGAACTATAATTTAAACGTTGTTTTCCTCAGGAAATACCTCACTCTGAGAAGAGTTATTTACGAAGTAGAGTCGCAAATTGAGGAAATCATCAACAATTGTTGTAGAGCTTATATGTAAGTGTCTAGCAATTTTTTTTTTTTTTTTTTTTTTTTTTTTTTTTTTTTTTTGCTAAAATAATGAAGTACGGGAAAAAAACAGTATACGGCAATAAATCATAAAAAGCGCCGGAGACCCGAAATTCGAGTCGAAGAATGCAAAACCTCAACCTCAAAATTTTATTTACGACTATCGATTTGCACGTAAGAAATGATAAACTTTGCTGCTACTGCGACTACTGCGACAGACCTGAATCGAGGGGGATGGGGGTGGGTGTCGAATGAACACACCACCCCCCCAAAGAAAAAAAAATCTAGAAGTCCATCTTTCTGTGACTGTCCTTTTAATTGAACTGTACTTTCAAATAATAAATAACAATCTTCTTTTTTTTTGGCAAGTCTTTTCTTATAAATTCTTTTATTAAATACTAACATCATTCTTTAGTAGTAGGAAATACAAGAGTGATAATAGGAATGTCATGTAGGCCACCATATTTGTAAGTGATTTTAAGTCAAATTCTGTAAACCAATGTCACTACTTGGAGTAACATCTAATCGGGTAAAGTTAAGTATATCTTAGTTTTACCAGACCACTGAGCTGATTAACAGCTCTCCTAGGGCTGGCGACGGATTAGATATTTTTACGTGGCTAGGAACCAATTGGTTTACTAGCAACGGGACCTACAGCTTATTGTGGAATCCGAACCACACTATATCGAGAAATGAACTTCTATCACCAGAAATAAATTTCTCTGATTCCGCGTTGACCAAGCCGGGAATCGAACCTGGGACCGCCGGATTGGCAGCCCAGCTCGAAAACCACTCGTCCAGCGTCTAATCGGGTAGAAGGGCATAGACCGCATACCCAACTTTTCTTCTTAATATAACTAAAATAACATTTTCATGTATTTTATCTTGTGTATACCTGTATATCCAATGACATTTATAGCTGAAAAGTCCAGTTTTGGGGAAAAGGCGCCACACCATAAAAAAACTGGGTACGGGCCTGTGCTACCACAACTACCATTTTTAGTAGAGGTATACATAGTAAAATAAGTTCAAGGTTTTCGTTTGTTCACGCAACCTCCACAAAATATGATGCACATAAGTAAAAAAGAAGTAAATAAGAGAAAATGTAGATAAAATACGTACTCGTGAATATAGTGATAACCAGGAACTAAAAATTTGCTGCATTTATTAAGGAAAAGAAAGTGTTTGGGATTACCCTGAAGCGAGGGCACTCGAGCCCGATTTTTTGGAGGACCGTGACAGAGTCCAAGGTTTGAGAAAATTGGTTTTCGAGTCATGTCTCTCTCTCTCTCTCTCTCTCTCTCTCTCTCTCTCTCTCTCTCTCTCTCTCTCTCTCTCTCTCTCCTTAAAGCAGCCATCAGAAACACGTGAGCAAACCCAGCTACCGTCAATGTAAGCAAAGATTCTCTTATTCAATGTTTTAATTTTGACTGGAAGAAGATAATGAATACTTTCGTCTAGTCAGTGTAGTTTGCCATAAAATTTAATTACTTCTTTGGCTTAATTGAGGTAAGTGTTTGTGTCAATTGTTATTATTATTATTATTATTATTATTATTATTATTATTATTATTATTATTATTATCATATTTTCTCTTTTGTGTTATATCACAAAGACGTTTGGGAGTTATTCTTGAGAAATTAGGTAACCTTCTGCTAACAAGGCAGATGCTTCCATCTCATAATGTTACAAATATGCAGCGCATAATAGAGAGAGTATAAATGGTTTAGCGTAATGCAGTACTTCTTTGGGCATTTCGAAGAGGAATGAAATAAATCATGGAGGCCTCATGAAAGCAGTTACAAAACCGAACGTGAAATAGGAATGGAAAACGATCACACCATGAAACTGGATGAACGTAGGCCATAGCTAGATCCGTTGGGTTTAACAACAACAAATACAACAGCATCTCTTACCTTGACCTAGTAGCCCCACTCCCCCAACGCCATGGTGCTGACATGCGCCCCCCCCCCCCGTCCCTAGCCCCGGCAAATTCGCGTTGTTCACATTTGTTCACATTACAGACAAATAACAAAGAATCTCTTTAGCCGACAGCAACAATGCTAACTATGGGAACATTTTCATTCTACGGACGAACAGCTTTCTAAATAATTTGTCACGACGTTGGGAACTCATTCTCTCTCTCTCTCTCTCTCTCTCTCTCTCTCTCTCTCTCTCTCTCTCTCAGTGCGCCATAGAGTATAACCCTTTTGAAGTGAAAAGGGATTTCATAGTCTCCTCCCTAGTGTTGCTTTCAGATCTCCCATCCGCAGAAAAACGTCATCCGATCTTATCATTTAATCCCGGATCACTGTCAGCTCTCCTTAAGGAATATTTGGAATTCTGTTTCTTTAGCCTGTCACCGCCTCCTTCTACCCCTCCTCCGTTTCTCAGTCTTCATTTTCTTGCTTCTTCTTCTTCTTCTCCTCCTCCTCCTCCTCATTGTTACGCATGTTCCAGTAAATACGTCTGGGGAAAAAATTGAGAATCCGGACAGACACTTGGGAAAAATTCGTGTATCGTCATTTAAGCCGTATGAGAAAGATGATACTTTTGTTCTCTGTCAATTGATTTCGTCTTGAAATCTTTGGAAACCAATGTGCGACTGATCGTCGCAAACATTTTATAAGGTGGTCGTTAAGCACAGTTAGACCCGAAATTGTATTGTCGCTGTTTACCAGATATAATTTAAGCTAATCTACAAGGCCGATGAGGCGTACCTGGGCGTCCACCCCTGGCACCTGCACATAAACACAGCTTACAGGCATCCTTTGTGCCTGTGGTATTTATATGTTAAGAATTTTTAGGACTATGTGGAGTTCGTTACTTTTATGTATGTGTATATGTATATATATATACAGGGTGTAACACGAGTTTATGCAAACATTTTGGGAAATGAACGAAAAAGTCATTCTGAGCAGAAAATGTTTTATAAACATGAGCATTATAAGGCTTTGTTTGTCGGTGAGGGGAATTTTTAAAATAGCGTTATCATTAAACGGGATGTTGGGGTGAGCAGTTTGGGATATGGGTGTTGAAGCGCATTGGGCAGCTGAATTACTCTTTTAATTATGGTCATCATCAGAGTCTAGTGAATACCATTGACGTAGAGGGATGTTTTGATGATGCGTGCATTTCTACAACTTTATTCAGAATGCCAAGAATACATTAGATTTAGAGGAGTCTTATTCTCATAGGCCTAATCACCGATTTCCATTTTTGTGGAGTTCACAACCGTGTAATCTAGAAGTTGAACTATTGCAAAAGCCATAAATAAACATCACATCTGCATATTCTACATTACTTGAATATTAAGGCATTGTCTCTCCAGTTTCTTGCTCTCAAAATGAATAAGGAATTTAACACCGCTTACCCAATCCGACATCGCTGAAGCGCCATCTTACTTGCCCTTCTAATGATAACAGTTATTTTAAAAATTCACCTCACCAACAAACAAAGTCTTAGAATGCATATGTTTATAGAACATTTTCTGCTTAGAATTACTTTTTCCTTCATTTCCCAAAGTATTTGCATAAACTTGTGTTACACCCTGTGTATATATATATATATATATAATATATATATATATATATATATAATATATATACATACATACATACATACATACATACATACATACACATACATACATATTTGCAAGTCAGAAGGAAGTATCAAAAGGCCTAAGTACTGAGCACTTTCGTGTACTTAACAGATGCCCTTCTTCTTCAGGGTACAGTATTGTACACGAAAGCACTCGGTACTTACACCTCTTAAAATTTTCCTTCAGGTCCTTGCAGTACATTTATTCACTTGATCCTTGTGACTGTATATATATATATATATATATATATATATATATATATATATATATATATATATATATATATATATATTGTGTGTGTGTGTGTGTGTGTGTGCGTGTTTGAAAGAGAGAGGAAGGAGAAATTTTAGCGTAAAGAGTAAAGTTGCATGTTGCTAAAAGCTTGTTACAGATTTGGTAATTGCAAAGTGTGGACATGGAAACCGATTAGAATGTGTTAAGAAAAGCATAGCATTATTATTATTATTATTATTATTATTATTATTATTATTATTATTATTATTATTATTATTATTATTACTATATTAGGGTCTACAGAAATGATAGTGATTGATTTGATTTGAAATGTTTATAAAATATTTTTTCAAGTGGGTGTTTTTTTATCATTCTGAATGAATTCTACTGAAAAAATTGGTAAAAAAAAAACTGTTCTTAATTGGAGTGCGAAATTATTTATGGTTACAGAGGATCCAGTGATAGTTGATGAGTGTAGTAAATACTCTTTTCACTTTTCTGTATAAGAAAACAATGGAGATGGCTTTCTGTCTGTCCGTCCGCCCTCCGACTTTGAAATCTACTGAGGCTAGAGGGCTGCAAATTGCTATGTTGAATGTTCACCCTCCAATCATCGAACATACTAAATTGCAGCCCTCTAGCCTCAGTAGTTTTTTAACTTTTATTTAAGGTTAAATTTAGACATGATCATGCGCCCGGCACCGCTATATGTGTCAACAACACAGGCCGCCACCGGGCTGTGGCTGGAAGTTTCATGGGTCCCGGCTGAGAATGTCGTACAGCATTATACTATAGAGAGAACTCGATTGTTTCTTCGGAGCATTTTTTACTTGTTTTGTTATATCGTGAATATTGAATAAACGTGAATATTGAATAAACAACTAAAAGAATATAAGTATTGTCGATTTCTGTTCAGAATTGATATGGCATTCTTAGCACTTGAACTTTAGGTTTAACGGACATAGTTTATAGACTCAGACTCATTTGAATATGATCCTTTGTGATCTCGTAACCTGTGACATTTTGATCGAATTTCAAGCATATTTCTGCCTAAGCCTTCAGTAACTGCATAGTTTTACCTTCTTAGTATCTCAAGGAAAGCGATTTCTCTTGCTTTATCAATTCTTCAAATAACACCTCTTTATTGCCACCCGAAAGGTTATCTTTGCTAATATGTACAAACGATAACCGCAGATGACAAAAAATTTGTTTTGACAGACCTTGTTTTAATGAACTATACTCTGTTTTTTTCCATCTGTCCATCCGCCTGTGGTGTTTTTGTATGGTAACACTGCGTCCCAGGCTTTAAATAGTTACGCTATGTGTAAGTTTTAGGTAAATAAAAGGATATCTGGGTGTACATTTGCAACTGAAAAGTGTTTTAATAATTTACTGTATGCGAATTACACCGTTAATATTCGAAATAGGATATTGTTATTATTGTTGAATGTAAGCTGAATGTAACTATCTAAAGCCCGGGACGCAGTGTTACCATACGCAAACACCACA
>NC_087210.1:32086291-32166291 GCF_015104395.2 Macrobrachium nipponense
CCCTTTACATAGTTATTCATATTCTGGTCCGAGCGGCTGAGATTCTGGACTAGTATATTATTATAAAAGTTTTTCATTATATAACTAGTCTCAGTGAGGGATCTCTCCATTGCATTATTATGATTATATGATTGTTTTCACTGAAGTACAAAAATTTCATCGTTCACATGTGCATCTCTTACACATTTTTCATTGCCGTTCTATTCTCCTTTCCAATGTTTTTTTCCATTTTGACAAGACATCGTTCATACATACATACATATCTATCTATCTATCTATCTACCTATCTATCTATCTATCTATCTATATATATCTATCTATCTATCTATCTATCTATATATATATATATATATATATATATATATATATATATATATATATATATATATGGGTGTGTGTGTTAAATATTCTTGTGTTGAGCATTCCCAGATTTTATTTCTTTCCTTATTCATCATTCCATTGTCCGTATATATTCTATTGCTGGGATATACAGACAAAATCTAATGCTGACAGAAATCCAGGAAATATTCTTAAGAATTTCCGACACTTTACTAGATGGTGATATTAAATGTCAAGTATTTCAAGTTATTTTTATTAATTTCTAAAATCTTATATTTATACATTTATTTGTTATGTTGCTAATTTCACTTCGGTTAATTTTTTAAGTGCATACCACGAACTTTGGTTGGTAATGCAATATATTTGGGTTTATTGCAGAAATGTCGTAATTCACCAGCTCAGTTCCGCCCTGTATTATTTTTCTGCTCGATAATACATGCATTATAAGTCTATGGAAGTTTATTTTAGAGGAATGGTCCTTTTTCTTAGTTTTAAGTTTTTTAACACGTTTCTAATCATCATTTAATGTCAATTTGCTATGATGATCACATCATGAACGTAGACTATCTACTTTAAAATGAAAATAATTGTTTGTATGCAGCTCAATCGTTCAATCTTGACTGCAGAAGAAGGAGATATTTCGATCGTTAGTGATCTGTTCTTAGGTTTCTTTGGTATTGTTTTATATAAAGATATATACACACACTGGATACTGTCGTTCCTTGGTTCTTGTCTTTCCTTCGATTAATATCTTTATAAATGTGAATCACTGCGCACTGACTCGTTCATTAGTTAAGATCAACACCACGTCACCACAGGCTTCATGAAATGAAGGAGGAATTTGAGGTAGTTTGCCGTAAAAAAACTATTCTTCTACATTTGTGCATAGGAATGCTTGCCTGTGTTAGGCCGAAGGGACATTTCATATATCATATATATAATATACTTATAATTTTATTTTTTTCTATTTGATGAGTGAATTTTAAACCGAAAAACGATATCTAGCAACTTTGTAAAAGTATTTCCGATCAACTTTCTCTTTCGTTCGTCGCACGTACGACCAATTCCAAAACAATACCAGCCCCATTCCTTTCACCTGAAACCAAAGTCCCCAAACCCTTGTGTGCAGTTCCACGAGGAGAATTATGAAATGTATGCTTAGGCGCATTTTATGGCCTATAAGGAATTTTTATTTCAGAGGTGGCTCGACATTTCCTAAGGACTCGAATGTCGCGTGCGAAGAGAAGGGAGGGAGGGAAGGAGGAAAAGCCATTTCTCTCCGAAGTATTTATGCATTCGGGGTCAGAAGTTACCTGTCATGATACCACGATGTCGAAATGTGGATTTTGCTGCATCTGTATTTTAGGTGCAGAGAGAACGACCCCGTAGGTAGTTAGTGCCGTCAGTGCACCTCACGGGTTGCACAGTAGGCATTACCAGAGGTTCTTTACCGCGTCCCTTTGGCCCCTAGCTACAACCCCTTTCATTCCTTTTACTCTACCTCCATTCATATTATCTCTCTTCCATCTTGCTCTCCTAACGATTATTTCAGAGTGCAACTGCGAGATTTCCCTCCTATTTCACTTTTCAAACTTACTCGCAATTTCCTTTCCAGCGCTGAATGACCTCATAGGACCCAGTGCTTGGCCTTTGGCCGAAGCCCTATAGTCCAGTCCATTCCAGAGAGAACAAAAATGTTCTTTTCCCGGGATATTGATTCGACTTATTCGTGTTATTATGAAAGTCCTGCTTATTCATAATACATAGATCATGAATTGGCATGTTCACTCATGTCTTTTTTTTTTATTTGTTTATTTTTTTCTTCCATACAAATTTTGATTTTACTGTCTTTTGGTTATGCTCCAAAAGACCTCTTGCATACACTAGTAATATAATAATTTACAAATTCCTTATGAATTATAGAATTTAAAGTTAAAATTTACAGCTTGAACAAAAAAGAAGATTAAATTTATATATATACATATATACATATATATATATATATATATATATAAAATGTAATTGCCTTTGGTTCGTGCATTCAATTTACTATATATATATATATATATATATATAAATATATATAATATATATATATATATATATATATATATATATATATATATATATATATATGTTATGAACATTACTCACAACTATTTTAAAAGTATAAGTGGCAAGAACAGGCTCTTTTCTCTTAACGATCAGTGCCACAAAGGTTAGAATTTAAAGCCAAGGGGCAAGATCTCCAGACAGTGAAAAACACCAAATAACACTCAAAGAGGATTAACGAAAATATAAACCAAAACTTTAGTATTTATTATAAACAAATCTTAAATTAAACCCACATGAATAAAAAAAACTGATTAGGGTTTACAAAATATTCTACCTAAAAATATCCTCATTCACACGATAGAATAAGAGACAGTGATTAGGAGGAGGAAGGAAAAACAGCCTATTTCTAGAAAGCCCTGAAAATATTCTTTTGGAGAAGATAATGAAAGAGGGAAAGAACCTTAATCCTAGATCATACAATTACCCAAAAATATTTACATACATAATTACAAATAACTTAAAGATCACTTGATCTGACATCAAATGTGATTACACGCAGGGACTATATGGTCGATAACACCACTACTGAATGCACACACGGCTGTCTATCAACTGCTCCGGAATCACAAAGGGGGTGGGGGTCTGCAGCAGGAGGATACACTGACCCGCGTCAGTAACGCCAATAAAGAAGATATTCAGTTTATATCCTTACCAGCTAGCTGAACAGATTCAGGCCTTTTCACGACTCCGGAGGTTTCAGGACGAAAACAGGACAAGGGACAAGACAAGATGCATTCCCAAGGGCAGCAGGCAGGTCCAGAGATGCAGATACGTAGATATAGTATCGAAAGGGCGCCCGAACAGAGCACAGGAGACGTTTCTCAAACAAGGCTGCAGCTTCCACAGCGACTTTAGTAATTAGGAGGCGGAACACCGTCAACGCCCTCCGTAATACAGGTGAAAAGGGGGTCCTCAAACGTAGCAAGGCCAAGAGAATCTCCAAATTTAATAACGTCCTGCAGGGATCAGGTCAGGGAAACCTCCAAGATAAGGAGCCGAATGCATACTCCCTTTTCATCCTCAGCCAACGGTCCCCACCAAAAGTGAGGCAACGACCCGCAAATCACCAAACAAGCATCCGGCCGAATAAATACATGAAAAGAGAAAAAAAACAACTCTCATGGGCGAGGTACCACTTAAATAATAACAACCTTCGGAGGGAGCGAGAAAAACCTTAACCAGTCTTTTTTTTTTTTGTGGCAATAAACAAATTAAATTGAAAGTAACTGAATGAAATTTACTTTACAGGCCACGAATGAAAATTAAGCATATTATTACAGCTCCCCACCAAAAGGAAAAAAAATAATTTATTATTTTTTTTTTAAATGAAAGAACTTAATTTTCAAAAACAAGCGTTAACAAAATCTATTTGAATTAAAATAAAAACTTTATATATAAAGTTCACTACTCTAACAACAGAGTAAAAGCAATGTAAATATTGGACCTGAAAAATAAGAAAATTCGTTAATATTGAACCATTCTTGAAACGTTAACTACTTCTAAACAAATTAAACCTTCTCGAAGGCTCTCGATAAAGTATCGGGGACAACATTACTTTTGCCAGAGATGTGTTGGATATTAAGGTTATACTCCTGCAGAATAAGACTCCAACGTAAGATGCGCTGATTCTTGTTCTTGAATTTATTTATGAAAATAAGCGGATTATGATCCGTTAACACAATTACTTGAGCCGGAGAGGACAACAGGTATACTTCAAAGTGGAGGAGGGCTTTTACTAAACACAACGCTTCCTTCTCCACGGTCGATACCTCCTCTCTGCTGGTAACAACTTCTTAGAGAAGTACGCCACAGGATGAGTCGTTCCATCGGGAAGTTTTTGAAGAAGAACAGCACCCAAACCCACATCACTGGCATCTGTCGCTAAACAAAAAGGGAGAGAAAAGTCCGGAGAACGTAATAATGGAAAAGTTATTAAAGCAGCTTTCAATTTTTCAAACGATTCCTGACACTGGTCATCCCAAATAAATTTTACATCTTTACTTTAAAAAGATTAGTTAATGGATGAGCAATATCGGAAAAGTTTTTCACGAACTTGCGGTAGTAACCTACCATGCCCAGAAAACGTCTTACACCTCTCCTATTTTGAGGTGCAGGAAAGTTTGAAATAGCCTCCACGTTCGCTTTCTTAGGAGCGACTTTACCCAGGCCTATCTCGTGCCCAAGATAAACTACCTTGGCCTGAGCAAAATCACTCTTCCTTAAGTTAACTACCAAACCAGCCTTTCTTAGAACCTCAAATAGAGCTCTAATTCTCTTAAGATGTGTCTCCCAATCGTCGCTATAAATGATTAAGTCATCAATGTATACTACACATCCTTCTAAATCACAAGTGATGAAATTCATGAGTCTTTGAAAGGTGGCGGCTGCATTTTTCATACCGAATGGCATAACCTTGCATTCATACAGACCGTCACCTGTCACAAATGCAGAAATTTTCCTTGCCCTGGGTGAAAGACCGACCTGCCAGTAGCCTTTCAACAAGTCAAATTTGCTAATATATTTAGCAGATCCCACACGGTCGATACAATCTTCCACCCGAGGCAAAGGGAAGGAGTCTGTCTTCGTAATAGAGTTAACCTTACGATAATCAAAGCAGAGTCTATGCTCGCCACCCTCCTTTTTAACCAAGACTACCGGAGAGCTCCAGGGGCTACAACTGGGCTCTACGAGATCGTGGTCCAGCATATACTTCACTTCGTCTTTAACAATGTCCCTTTTGATGGGGTTTAACCTATACGGACTTTGTTTAATAGGTCGTGCCTCCCCTACATCAACATCGTGTTCTAAAATATTAGTGCGTCCTGGTGAATCCTGAAATAAATCTTTATAATCATTAATTAACATTGTTAAAGACGTTACTTTGTCCTTATCCAGGTGCTGAAATTTAACATCAAGGTTATTGAGAATACTCGAATTATTAGACAGACCATCGGGTCCCACAGATAATTTAATGTCTACCATAGGATCTACTTCTACCTCTACCAGTGACACTGGTTCTACGTCTACCTCTACTTCTCTACTGACAAAAGGCTTTAACATATTTATGTGACAAATTTGGGTTTTTCGACGTCTTTCAGGAGTCTCAATCAGGTAATTAACATTATTTAATTTCTTGAGTACCTTCCACGGACCTGAGAATTTTGCCTTGAGTGGATTTCCAGGCATGGGAAGCAATACCAAGACTTTGTCTCCTGGATCAAAATGTCTCATTTGGGTTCCAACATCATAATTTGTTTTCATAGTAGCTTGAGCCTTTGTTTAAATTTTCCCGGGCAAAGGTCCAAGCTCTACGCAATTTCTCCTGTAAATTAGATACATAATCCAAAATATTCATTTCCGGGGTTTCTCCCTCCCAGTGCTCTCTCACAACATCCAATGGACCACGAACACAATGTCCAAATATAAGCTGAAAGGGAGAGAAACCCAAAGTCTCATTAGGCGTTGACCTGATTGCAAATAGAGCATAAGGGATCTCTTTATCCCATTCACAACCTGTTTCCAAACAATATTTTTTTAAGACAGATTTCAGGGTTTGGTGGAATCTCTCCACTTGGCCCTGACTTTCAGGGTGATAAGGGGAGGAAGTAACATGATCAATCCCTAACTCATTCATTTTTCGCTTAAAGTACCTACTTGTAAAGTTCGTACCACAGTCACTTTGAATAGTCTTTGGAATACCAAACCTCGTAAAGAAGCCAACCAGCGCCTCGACAATTTTCTCCCCTCTAATACTCCGCAGCGGGACCGCTTCAGGGAAACGTGACATCCTATCAACCATTGTCAAAATATATTCATGTCCCCGCGCGTCCGCGGTAAAGGACCAACAACATCAATAATCACTTCCCTGAAAGGTTCCCCCACTGACGGAATAGGAATTAAAGGAGCTTTTGGAATTTTCTGATTCGGCTTCCCCACGAGTTGACAAACCTTGCAAGATAATACATGTCGCTTTACATCACGACGCATTCCAGGCCAGAAAAAGTGTTCAGCAAGTTTCTGAAAAGTTTTCCTGACCCCGAAATGCCCTGAAAGGTTATTCTCATGTGCTAAAAATAATAACTTAGAACGGTATCGTTCTGGAATTACCAATTGCCTTAAAACCTCAACCTGGTCAGCAGGCGCATTAACTGACCTACTGACTCTATACACCAAACCTTCTTGTTTAAGAAAAACAGGTTTTGATAAATCATCAACATCAAAATCATCAAAATTAGAAAACTCATTTGCTGGGCTTCTTTTCAAAGCTCGACATCCCATTCAATATCATTAAACAAAATATCTCTACTACTACTACTGCTACAACTACTCGTCACTGTGTCAGTCGCCTGTCCATTCATTTCATCAAAGTCTAAATTAACATTATCGAGATCAATCTCTCGAGCACGAGAACGAGTAATAACAGAGGTAGGTTCCCACAGAGAAACATCAAAACAACACGCATCATCCTCTATCTCCGTAACAGTCAAAATTGGGAAATAATTTGCCTCGTCATGTAACACCAAATCATTGGCAAATAGCATGTCAATACCGGGAACAGGTAAACTGTCGACCACTGCTAGTTTTACCGTACCCTCGTAATACTCAGTTTCTAGATACATTGTTTCGAGAGGATAAGAAGCAATCGTGTTAGGAAATCCACCCAGAATTACAAAATCATTATTTGAAAATTCAAAGCCATTAGGTACAGACGTTTTTAAAATTAAAGATTGACCTGCACCAGTGTCACGAAGAATCTTAACACTACGTCCTATTCGTTTGTCAACATCAGTGAAAATAGTCCCATTCGATATGTATTTAGCAAATTTTAGTCACTTGTTTTCATGTGATACCTCTTTCTTTGGAGATGTCTCCGCAGAAACAACATAAACGTGTTCCGTATTCCTTTCTAGGTAATTTTTCCTAGCAAAGCAATTCGCTTTTATATGACCCTTCCTATTACACCAATAACAACTTAACCCAGACTCGTGAGATTCTCTGCGTCCACTACCACCACCAGACATACTACTATTCACGTAACTACGCGATACTACACTACCGTTTTTACTGCTATCTACATTACGGTTCACACTTGCATTTTTATCAAAATCAGTAGACCTTTTCTGATATGGTTTTCCCTGCCAACTATTTCCATTACGAGGAGAGAACTTTTTAGACATATCTTTCCTTACCGGGTCTTGTCTATGTGCAAGGGAATACTCATCAGAGGCAATTGCCACCTCCTGTAAAGAATCAATCTTTAACTCCTCCAAATGAATCTTTAGTTCCCTTGACACAGACCTCTTAAATTCTTCAGTCAAAATTAACTCCCTAAACTTTTCAAACGAGTCAACCTCTTTAGACTTTAACCAGTCGTCCATGAACTGTTCTTTCTTTCGGGCGAATTCCACGAAAGTCACATCCGGACTCTTTTTAAAGTTCCTAAACTTTTGTCTGTATGCCTCCGGAACGAGATCGTAAGCTTTCAGGATTATCGCTTTCACAGAGTCATAATCAGATGACAATCCCTCGTTAAGTGTATTGTACACACGCTGCGACTTACCTTTTAAGCGACACTGGATCAAAGTGGTCCACATGTCCCGAGGCCAATTCAACTTCTTAGCAATTCTTTCAAAAGAAATGAAGAATTCGGAAACGTCTTCCTCATTAAATTGGGGAACAAGTTTAAGGGCACTTAATAGGTTAAATCTATCATTATCACTACGATAATTACCATTATCGGCCGACATCTGCAATTTTAACAATTGGATTTCATGATCCCTTTCCTTCGCCCTTTCTTCAGCCTGTAGCTGAAGTGCTTTAAAATCCAACTCTTTAATCCTGGATTGCTCCTTCAAAATATCCAATTTCAATTGGCTTACCTGACCATCATTTATATCATTATTTCTACTGCCTGTTTCCCCATTTTTATTACTAACATTGTCTTCTTCCTCAACATCTCTGGCACCTACCACCTTATTTTCACCATTTTTATTACTATTCCCTATTTCCTCATCACTGATGATACCTAAGGTTTCTTTAAACAACTTACCAGCTTTCATTACCTCAAATAAGAGCGGACCTTTCCTAACTTCTGAAGACACACTCAAACTAGAATTCACCCAATATCCATAACTGATCTCGTTTTAGATCAAAGAGATTCCTCTCCCAATCAGGGTCTGCCAAAAACTGGGCAGCAGCGTTCTCTTCCTCATCAAAATAATGCATAATTATATACTATGTGGGGTGGAACTGAAAATAATCTACCTAAGCCCATCCACTGACCTAAACACCTCTTTGAATGCACTTGCGAATTACACTGTCGGATGATCCTGGCTAGAGGTCGCCAAATATGTTATGAACATTACTCACAACTATTTTAAAAGTATAAGTGGCAAGAACAGGCTCTTTTCTCTTAACGATCAGTGCCACAAAGGTTAGAATTTAAAGCCAAGGGGCAAGATCTCCAGACAGTGAAAAACACCAAATAACACTCAAAGAGGATTAACGAAAATATAAACCAAAACTTTAGTATTTATTATAAACAAATCTTAAATTAAACCCACATGAATAAAAAAAACTGATTAGGGTTTACAAAATATTCTACCTAAAAATATCCTCATTCACACGATAGAATAAGAGACAGTGATTAGGAGGAGGAAGGAAAAACAGCCTATTTCTAGAAAGCCCTGAAAATATTCTTTTGGAGAAGATAATGAAAGAGGGAAAGAACCTTAATCCTAGATCATACAATTACCCTAAAAATATTTATTTCATACATAATTACAAATAATTAAACTTAAAGATCACTTGATCTGACATCAAATGTGATTACACGCAGGGACTATATGGTCGATAACACCACTACCTGAATGCACACACGGCTGTCTATCAATGCTCGGAATCACAAAGGGGGTCTGCAGCAGGAGGATACACTGACCCGCGTCAGTAACGCCAATAAAGAAGATATTCAGTTTATATCCTTACCAGCTAGCTGAACAGATTCAGGCCTTTTCACGACTCCGGAGGTTTCAGGACGAAAACAGGACAAGGGACAAGACAAGATGCATTCCCAAGGGCAGCAGGCAGGTCCAGAGATGCAGATACGTAGATATAGTATCGAAAGGGCGCCCGAACAGAGCACAGGAGACGTTTCTCAAACAAGGCTGCAGCTTCCACAGCGACTTTAGTAATTAGGAGGCGGAACACGTCAACGCCCTCCGTAATACAGGTGAAAAGGGGGGTCCTCAAACGTAGCAAGGCCAAGAGAATCTCCAAATTTTTAATAACGTCCTGCAGGGATCAGGTCAGGGAAACCTCCAAGATAAGGAGCCGAATGCATACTCCCTTTTCATCCTCAGCCAACGGTCCCCACCAAAAGTGAGGCAACGACGCCAAATCACCAAACAAGCATCCGGCCGAATAAATACATGAAAAGAGAAAAAAAAACAACTCTCATGGGCGAGGTACCACTTAAATAATAACAACCTTCGGAGGGAGCGAGAAAAAACCTTAACCAGTCTTTTTTTTTTTGTGGCAATAAACAAATTAAATTGAAAGTAACTGAATGAAATTTACTTTACAGGCCACGAATGAAAATTAAGCATATTATTACAATATATTATAATGTAATATCCTGTGTTCGCGCATTCATATATATATGCATATATATATATATATATATATATATATATATATATATATATATATATATATTATATATATATATATAATATGTGTGTATGTGTGTATGTATGAGGACTGAGAAGGTGGAACATACATCCTGCCTATGTGAACTCTCGAGAGAGACTGAGAGTTTCCAGCCCTGTGATTGGCTTACCAACGGCTTATCAACAGCCAATCAGGAGCGTCGTGACTGATTGTCTTGTCTAGACATCAGATGCATGCTGATGTGAATCTACTGTAGTAGGGCATTCGAGGTGCGTGTGTCGTTCAAACGAGGAAATGCATCTTCTAAGTAGAACGTCCATATTCCATTGCATTTAGTACATGTTTTTCATATTGTCATATGAAAGAATAAGTGATTCAAAAAGGCTTCTTCTACATACCGTCCGGTCTGCATATTCAAGAAAGACCTTTCCTCATTCGGAATAAATAAATCGGCAAAATTATTGTACCAAAATCTAAGAACAAAACAGTCATAAATATGAGGTAACTTAGCATTCGCATACATACTCAAAACCTCAGAAGTAATACAATATCAGTTCTGTCGGATGACGTCTAACCAGCGATAGTAGGTGCCGATTCCTACGGTGGCATAAAAATGACGATGTAGAGTGTCACAAGAAAATTGGTAAAATATCCTACGACTTAGATCTCTGTGTTGGAGAACTTAAGTAAATTCGCTTCTCTGGTCACAGAATACTGTTATAACATAGGCACTTCATCAACGTAAAGCAAACAACACAACAACAGATCCTTATATGTCACTTAATTGCTTGTGACAGCATTCAGTTAAGGCCGCAGAAAAGATAAAAGAAAGAAGTAGCAAGCGCTCTCGTGCTATTACCAACACATTTTCGAGGTACAACAACAGATGTATAAGTAGCGCCTCAGTGGCGTGATCGCTTTTGTCTTGACCTGCCACCTGGGTGGCCGCGAGTTCGATTCTCGGGCATTCCGTTGAGGTGTTAGAGATGTGTATTTCTGGTGATAAAAGTTCATTTTCGGCGTGTTTCGGATGTCACGTAAAGCCGTTGGTCCCGTTGCTGAATAGCCACTGGTTCCATGCAACGTAAAAACACCATACAAACAAACAAACTGTTTTATAAGTTTGATACTTTACGCAATCCCCTGTAAGCTAATTCGGTAAAGTATGTTAACATTAACTGATAATGTAACTTGCTTTTCAGATGCAGTTCCCGCGATAGAGTCCCTTAGACCATTTTCTGGCAAGATTTTATCAGAATTTTAATGCTGTTTCAATCAGAAGAAGTGAAGGAAATGTAATAAACTAATATAAAATACAGACATTTGCCATTGAGATCCAGTGATACAACTGAAATACTGAAAGTTCTCCATTTCAGTCATTTGGTTTCCTGTGCTTCAGTTGGAAATCCTTTTGAAAGGTTATTATGTTTCTAAAAATATCAGCTTAATTCCTCTTATCGAATTAACCAGTAGAAAGTGAAGTACGCTCTCAGTACATCATACTCTTGATGAAAAAACTTTTCATTATGCTTTTGTTGTGCGAATTATTTTATAACGAGACAACACTGCTTGCGTCATTTTTCGCAAAGTATTATAATTGGTAGGTAGACCGCCATAGATCTAATGTTACAAATGAGAGGGTCCACTAGAAAAAATATAGACGAGAATTAAATGTTAAAAAATATTGACTAAAATATTACATTTGAATGCGCTAAAATATGTTAAGATTGTAATTATGTCAAGAAATAATGTTAACCCCTAAAATATCACTTACTAGTGTTTTATTGATGAATTACTCTTTTCATATATTCAAAGAATGATGCTGATAAATAAAACAGAAGCACAACTCGGCTTTTAAAGCGTTAGTATTTGAAGGAGATATAACTTCCGCATAAACTCTTGTACTCCAATTTGATTGGCCACCAATGAAACAAATAATGAATAACTGATATTACGAAATAGAGGGAATGTGTATATATATATATATATATATATATATATATATATATATATATATATATATATTATTTGTGTATGTATATTTTATATATATATATATATATATATATATATATATTGTGTGTGTGTGTGTGTGTGTGTAAACATATATATTATGCATGGAGAGAGAGAGAGAGAGAGAGAGAGAAAAGGAATGGCTGGAGGAGAATATCGTCTATTATCAGGTTGAAACTAAATTTGTGCTAATAAAGGTAATTAATACTAGCGAGATGGCAGAGGAGAAAAACTAAAATAACCAGTGTTCACTTCTAATTGATGAAGAGAAGTGATCATTGCATGCAAAAGGAAAGTGATAAAACTCGGCAAGGATTCAAGGCACTAAGGTGTTAAGAGTTGTAAGAGCAGTAGTTGTATGCTATATTCAAGGAAGGGGTCACGGTATCAACGCGAAGTGGTTGGGTATTATAATGATTTCGGTAGATGAACCCTATTCACAAGGGGCCTCTGACTTGAATCAAGCTTCCAAAGAATGTTGGTTTCAACCTCCCACCGCAGACCCCACAATGCGGCAGTAACTGATCATGATACACAGCCAGTGATTTTTCATCGCCCTGAGGACGACGCGAACCAGCGACATATGAGTGGCGTACCACGACGCTAGCCACCATACCAGCGGTATGAGGGTCGGAAGACAAAATTATAGCATAAAGTGGTAGGAATCTGAGCAGATGCTGTTCATGGAGAAATTAAGAGAAATAGATGAGGAGAAAAAGGTATTTGTATTGTTTCTCTTATTTCTTAAGTCGTGAGGTTACTTAGCTTCTTATGTTAACACTGTTGTTTCTTAGAAATATATTATGAAGTATGTGAATTATACAAATATTGTTTATATAGCCAATTAATTTCTCTCTCTCTCTCTCTCTCTCTCTCTCTCTCTCTCTCTCTCTCTCTCTCTCTCTCTCTACAAATATTTTTTTTAAATCTTAAGCTGTTTTACATATATTCTGAAAGTTATCGTCTTGAACTGGAATATCGGACAGGTGAGAGGAATGAAAGTAGATTTCATCGAACATTATTATGGCAATATAACTAAACAACAGGGAGTGTGTGTATGTGTGTGTGTGTGTGTGGGTGCGACGTTCCTCACTACCAACACAGAATAATTCTTTGCTTTGTTTCATGAACTTGTTCACTCCCTCTCTTATCCTCTCGCTTTCGAGGCGAACAGAAACCGGTGCTGAATTTTTATGGTGTTCTGTCACCCTGAAATTCGCATAAGATTTCCCCACGAAAAAAAAAAAAGAAAAAAAAAGAAAAAAAAAAATAGTGGCGGGGAAGGAGCGCTCGTCATTTTGTCCGGAAAACCACGCTTCTTGACTTTGGATGTTTCTTCTGTACATGATTCCTGTTTTTTATTTATTTATTTATTTATTTATTTATTTATTTAATTTTATTGTTTTGGTTTACAGTGTGCCTTTGGCAGATGGTTTGATGCTTGCTATTTGTACCATGTTCGATTATTGATTTGTTTGATACCAAGCCAGCAAGTATGTTCAATTTTTTGTAATGCAGCTGTAGATGTATTGTGGTACGATTTTGATAACTCGCGATTTCAAGGGCTGATATTACGTTCGTAATAAGTTTTGGGATAGGGAGCGCTATTTTGTTACCTGTTTGCAAATTTGAGTTCTGCATGTATTATGTTTTTGTCTTATGAATTGATAGTTTAGTATTTTCTGTTCGTAATATTTTTCAAGTTAATTATTGACATAAGATATCCAAACAAGATCTTAGGACTGGCTTTGGGTTATTGTAAGTGGTAGTGTTAATATTGAATTGAATAAAATTGTTGGCTTGCAGACGTTTACTTTATTGTTTTTCTGCTGAATTTCAGGAATATTTCTCTCTCAGAAAAGCGTAACTAGCGAATGTTTGGCCTATATGCAGGTACAGAACGCTACACAATAACAATACAATACCCACTCAGCCATGGTAATGTCCATACCATTTCCGCGAAATGGAGACTTTTATCCAGAATTACATAATGTCCTGCCGTTTGATAACTACAAAAAAAAAAACTTGAATGTCGTACAAATACTTGCGGGGCCAACTGCTTCAGGGAAAGAAATAACCTGAAAACAGAAAACAAACAATAGAATTAGCACCATTGCGACAGCAAGTGTCTTTCATTATTTTCTGGTGATGATGATGATAATGCTGTGGTTGTACATAACAGACATACGTATATTGTAAATGACGTATCAAGTAATGTTCAGTGCAATGACAGTTCCATTTTGTATGAGAACATTATTTTTTAAAATCTTAGAGCTTATACATCTTTGTCTATAATGCTCAAGGTCTTATGGTCTGGCGCTGAGCGCAAGTCTTGCGTTGGTGACGTTGCATTTGGAGAGTAACTCGAAACGGTTTATGTTTCTAATCCTTCATGATCGTGGTTTTTGAAAGCCCTGGCTGGCGGAGAAGCTAATCCTTTTGGTAGTTGCGTAACTGACTGCGGTTTGCGTTTCCTGTTTTCGTGAAGGCTGCGTCCCTCGACGAGAGACTTTTCGTCATCTGAAAGTGTCACAGGTTTTTGATTAGATAATACTAAATGGGGTTCGTTTTGGCCTTGCTCTTATAACGGCATTGTTAATTAAAATACATCGTGGTTGCACTTCTCCTCAGTTTGGATTCCTAAAGTCAGTGTGGTTTGCAGTGTTGCTTTTTTCACAGTATTTTAGTGATTTTGAAAGTAGGATTATTCTGCACTCACTGGATTGCACTCACATTATCAGAAAGATGATTAGATTTTGTGGTAGAGCGCAATTGAAATAATGTCTCGTTTAACTCCGAACACAACAAGCATAAACGCATACGGTTGCTAACACACACACACAAAAGCAGAGAATGCTTTCTGATTTCTGTTTACATAACATCATTTCGCTTATTCGAATATTCTTACCGAGATAGTGAAGGCTTCTTGTGCCGTCTTGTCTCGGAAGATATTTGAGTTTGGCGTCGTTGCTAGAAAGCGCGGCCTCTTGGGCCGACAAAATAAATAAATATTTATATATATGTATGTATGTATATATATATAATATATATATATATATATATATATGTATATATATATATATATATATATATATATATATATATATATATATATATATATGTATATATATGGCGCTTTGATTTTCCGCCTTTCTGATCGGTAACAAAGTCCGTAAGGTAACGAAGACCTTGTATTATTGCCTGTACTTTAATATCTGTTAGATTTCTTACAGCTAACATCATTCCATAGTTCTTATCCTAATCTAACTTCTACTTAAACTTAACATTCTATTTAAGCGATATTTTTCTTTCTTTTAAGTAACAGTCAGTTTAAGGGATTTTTTTCTTTCTTTTAAGTAACAGTCAGTTTAAGGGATTTTTTTCTTTTAAATTTCACAGGCAAAATGGTAGCATAGTAAAATATAATAATGCAGCTGATACGTAAAGAAGCACGTGAAGTTAAAGTCCGTTAATTTGAGATGCTCCTGTATATGTTTGTGCCATTGCTCAATGGCTGACAACGTAAGCATGACCCCTGGATGGACCTCACCCCTCGAGAGTTGTTGAGAACTGCCATAATAGGTTCTGTTGTTAATGGTATGGTTCTGACCCTCCTGCGGCTCTTGCCAAGCTCTCTTCTTTCAGCTTGCAGAATCTTACTTTACATCCCGTGAAGGCACAACAGCCTTTCGTGAGGTGCGATATAGGAATGATTAGTTGAGAGGAATTCAAAGTTCAAGGGATGGGAGCGAATTGTGTGTGTGGAGAGACCAGTTTGGTTTTCATAAGTCAGTGAGATAGGGGCATCTTTGTAGATGGCGCGATACGAGAAGTGAGAGTAAGGAATCAGAAGGACGCGCAAAGTTGTGAGCCGAGTGTTGAATGGTTGGTGATATAGCTCAGTATTGTATATAGCGAAGAGAAATCTCAGAAACTAGTGGAAGCATAAAAAATGTTTGCAAAAGGAAATGTTGACAATAAATAGTAACAAGAGTAAGGTAATGAGAGTAAATAGAAGCCAAGAGGGAACAGCAAATCTTGATATGTATGAGGGAGGAATGTATGTGATTGAGTAGTATGGGTGCTAGTGTTTATTTTTTACGAATACAGAAAATGAATGATGGTAGGCAGGACTCGACAATAGGTGAGAAACAAAATTGATTCTGTAAGGAAGATATCTTGGTGTTTCCAACGGATAAGGAAAGAACTTGGAGTGTCTATGAGAGAGCCAACTCATTATGGGAATGCAGTTCAGATGTTGTATGCAAATGAAGTACAAGTTGAAGCTCTTTGTATGAATTGTTCGTTGTAGTTTGGCGTAAGAAAACTTGACAAGATGACAAATGTGGAGGTGGTGGAAACGTCGTCATACGCGAAAGGATTGATCAGTGTCTGTGGAGATTTTGTGGCTGTATGGAAGGAGCATCCACCACTCAGCACTTCAAGTATGAATATATATACATATACATACATACATACATATATATATTATATATATATATATATATATATATATATATATATATATATATATATATATATAAATATATATACAAATTGCAGTCAAAGGGCAGGATTACGCATGGGACTCACACTTCTTTTATTGCTTCCTACGTTTCGTGATTCATAATCACATCTACAGGGAATTCTATGGAAAATTTAATAAATTAATAAAAGTACTGAAACAGCTAAAAAACTCAATTATTTTGAAGTATTAATTATTAAAAATCTACATAGGCAGTTCAAAATTATACCTATTAGAGCACACTTGAATACACACACACAAGGCACAAAATGTATTTTTTTTATGTAATTTGTTAGGAGTGTTTTGTGATTTTGCTCATTTTAATGTGCTTTTGTGTAACCATGTGTGTCGTAATTTTTACCTTGTGTGTATGTATTAGGTGTACTCTAATGGTTATAATTTTTAACTGCCTATGTAGATTTTTAATGATTAATATTTTAACATAATTTGGTTTTTTAGCCGTTCAGTACTTTTAATAATTTATCAACTTTTCCTTAGAACGCCCTGAAGATGTAATTATGAATCACGAAACGTTGGAAGCAATAAAAGAAGTGTGAGTCCCCAGTGTACTCCTTTGACTGCAATTTATATATGTGCATCGAATCTGCCCGATTTGTGTGTGTGTGTGTATATAGTATATATATATATATATATATATATAATATATATATATATATATATATATATATGCATATATATTGCAAGATGTGAAGGGAGAGATAGAGAGAAAGGGGGGAGGGGGGACGGGGAAATACGATAAAATCAACATGACAGTAGTACCCAAGGTCCAAATAACCTTGACAGTACCTATATTTGAGAACTTGCGAATAACAACTTCCCAATCCCTGTCGTGTTGTTTTATCGTTTTTTGTAACCCCAGCCTCTCTCTCTCTCTCTCTCTCTCTCTCTCTCTCTCTCTCTCCTGTCTCCTTCTCGTCAATTCTTGTAAATTCTTGCACCATTCTGCTCTGTCGGCAATCAGCGCGTAGCAACAACACCAGAGAAAATTCTCGCACGTTTTTCTGTCTTAATTGCTCATCCGCGGCTTCAGTATGTCTCTTCAGCAGTGATTATTGTGGTTCTCCTGTATACATGCGCCGGAATTGCAGAATCTTGCATTACAGTGAAAGTTTGCATTTGAGAAATCTCTCGCTTTGAGTTAGTGGTTCGAACATTACAACCTGGAAGGGACGAGATTATGTTTTTGAATGTGGAAGATGTTCATAGATAAGTATCTCCCCCTTACCGTTTTTCTCTTTGAATGGTGACTTTTTTTCTCTCTCTTTTTTTTCGAAGAGTTTGGTCTCCCTCGTCTTCAAGCTGAGTTAGATAGGACTCATTCTGTTACCTGATATATTTTTTATGACCAAGGTGAAATTTTTGTCAGATCCTTTCAACAATAATGCAGGACAAGTGAATGTTACTAATCATTCTTACCTATCAGGGTTTGATGTCTGCATTTCATTGATGTTTATGGAATTTATAATTTATAAGTATTATGAATGTGTCTTTCGAAGAATAAAGATAAGTTGCAAGTGTCTTCCCCTTCATGTGGAAGTGGTAGATTCCTCCACTTTCTTTTGGTCTTGCTTTCATTGACTTTGGAAGTTCGAATCGGGTTCCCTGGGACATTGCTGTTATAATCTGATCTGGAAGTCTCATTTGACTTTGTCTCTATCGGAAGTTACAGCTGCTCTCGCCTTCTTTGGAGTTTACGTTAGCCATCATCTTCCATGGAAGTGGTCTTTAATACTCTGATTTGGAAGTTGTTGCTCTCGCCTTCTTTGGAAATCGTGCTTGCACTCGATTTCAACCGAACTTCTCCCAGATATTGATATTTGGACTTGATCACTGGATGCAGCATTACAGAGTGTCAGTTTCTGCAACTGTAATTCAGTAGTGAGTGACATACCGGCCACAACAAAGATTCTCTGATGTCCTCACTTCGAAACTCTGTGTTTCCTTCACCGTCATGAAAATCACAAGTGCTCTCGCATTCTTTGGAAGTCATATCAGATGCCTCGTGCCCTCGTCGTGTTCTCAGAATCGTAGTTGTCCTTAGCTTCTTTGCCCTTTTCTGCTTTGCAAATTATAGTTTCCTTCCATTATTGAGGGGAAGTCGTCTGCTTTCAGCGACATAGATAAGATATTTTGGAAGCAATAGTCCGTTGGGAGTGTTGGTTACCTTTTGCTATTATGGAAGTCATAGTTGCTTTCAGCTTCTCTGATACTGATCGTAGCCCAAGATGACTTGGAAGTTTCAAATTGCTATCACCTTCTTCAAAACATAACCTTGTTCTCTTTCTTGTACTTAGTTTGGAATTGCAGTTATTCTTCTTGAAAGTCGTAATTGTCCTCTCCGCCTTCTTCAAAACTTACTCTTGTTCGCTTTCTTGTACTTAGTTTGGAATTTTAGTTATTCTTCTTGAAAGTCGTCGATGTCCTCTTTGAACGTTTTACTCTGAACGTTTTACTCTGAACGTTTTTCGACCTACGAATATTATTTTTGGAATTTTCAATTGCCCTCATCTTTGGTGTGTTGAATACCTCGCCTGATATAGAAGCTGCAGTTCTCCTAAAGCTTTTTGAAGTGGGTGTTTTCCTTGCTTGTAACTTACCCTCGCCTGATCTGGAATCCTGACCAGCGATGCCGTTTTTTCTTCACAACATTGGCTTTTAGCAGTGTTACCATAAGCAGTTCTTCAGATTTTTTTACGTTAATTATGATTTAATGGTTAGAATGAGGAAAGTTTAATGGTTAGAATGTGTATTTTCCGATGTAGAAGGTATTTTTGACGAAGAAAAATAAAGGATTTCAAAAATTCATTTCTATAAATAAGCTGGTTTGGAATTCGTGATTGTTCTTCTGTGTTCCGGGAGGCTTGACTGCTTTGGAAAGTTTTATAGCAGTTACTACTTAACAGCAGACTAGAGAGTTTTATATGTATACACATACATATATATAGTATATTGTGTATGTATGTATGTATCTATATACATATATGTATATATAGGAATTTTTTATCACATCACCGTGATTTATTTTTATAATCATTAAGCTACAAATGTTTAGTATCCAATTCCTGCTACTTCTGGAATATCCCCGATGGGAATGATCACCGAAAGAGAATCATAAGTGATGAAGGGATCTGTACCGCCGGGTCTCGATCTCTTGACATAGTACCTTTCCAACGGCCCCACTCGACGGTAACCACTGAGCTATCATTCCCCATCGACCCTATATCGAGTATATATATATACCCTATATATATAGTTTATATAGATATATATATATATATATATAGATATATATATACTACGATATATATATATAATATATATATATATATATGTATCGTAATACCAGGTTGTCAGCACCTAGATGAAATACCAGCCGACGTCATAAGCCCCTTGGGTATCTTTATGCTGGGCATGGGGCTAGCTTTCTTCCCCAAAAAATATTTCCAAAAACCTGGAAGTTCATCATCTCCTTCTAGATCTACCCCACACCAAAGGGAAAAGGCATTTATTTTTGTGGCTTATATTTATGAATTTTTATCACATTACCTTGATTCATATACAAACACTAAGCTACAAATGTCCTTTAATATCCAATTCGCTCTACTTCGGAAATAATATATTTCCATATATGTTAACCGAAAGGGAATTCTGTATTTGGTAATAGTTTCGAACCAGCGCATAGCGGAGAATTCAGGACTGCAGTGACGTTCTCACTACATGCATACATATCTACATGCATTTGTATAGTTATTTACGTATATCATACATACATATATATATATATATATATATATATATATATATAATATTATATATATATATATATATATATACATACACACACACACACATATATATATATATATATATATATATATATATATATATTTATCACACACACACACACACACACACACACATATATATATATATACTATATATATATATATATATATATATATATATATATATATGTATATATATGTATGTGTGTGTGTGTGTGTGTGAGTATGTATGTATATATATATATATATATACACATGCATGTGTAGGTATATAGATATATACATACATACATACATACATATATATATATATATATATATATATATATATATATATATATATATATATATATAACTATATATACATACAAATAGATAGAGAGATAGATTATAAGAATAGAAAGATAGATATTTAGATAGTTGGATATGGATGTGTGTATATATGTCGGAGGAGGTGACTGGAAGTTATATATAAAGGTTTTGTGCGACCTTAATTTAATCCCATTTTCATGTTTTGTTCATATCAAAAAATTTTGTTAAGAAATAATATTTTTCTATCCAAGCCAGAATGATAGGATTGCTACCCCTGAAAGAAGTAACGCTCTGTAAAATTAGTGAATATCCAGATGACCGCAGTCCATATGATCTCTATTGAAGCTTTACTGCGAATGTTACTTATTGCGCTCAAAATGTTCAGGGGAAAAATCTCTGGCGTTTTCTCGTGGTTGGAAATACACTCGTTTTATGCCTCTCTCAATATTTTAGAGTCATGTCAGTGCAGTATTTTATTCGATTTTACTCGAAGCAGTTGACAGCGAAGGATGGTATTAATAATATATTTATGTGTTTTTATTCGTCCTTAAAGGTTCGTTAGAAAGGTTTTGACTCATATGGTCATGACTCCGTGGAACTAGGCACTAGTACGTTACACCAGTCATGCGATTCCGTTTTTGAAGTGGAGCAAAAGTGCCCTGAATTTTACCTGTTTTTTTTTAATAACCTTGGGTTTCTTAAATCTTGCGTAGCTGTATATCTCTTCGAGGGGAAGTTTTTTGAAGTATTTTTTCTCTATTCCCTTAATCCCAATGGTTTGGCAACGAGTCATATTCACTCCTTCTGTCTCAATGCATTATCGAGTTTTGTAGGTTTCATCTACTTTACAGTCCCACTCTTACCAGTATTGGTACAATTTCTCTTCAGTATTCACCCACTCTCCCTCTGTCGCAGAACTGTTTTGTTGGCAAGCTTCTGAATACATACCTATCCACTGCCTTATTGTTTGACAGTGTCTGAATATTCTTAACGTCTGTTAGTGAGGTTCGATGAGACACCGAGCGAGGGCTGGAGGATGGCGGGTAAGCGCTTTGTTGCGTGTGTCAGCTTAGTGGAGCGGAATCTGCTGCTGGCCTTGGCTTCCTTTTCAAGAACTAAAGGTCCCTCCTGATGAGCATATGAAGATAAAAAAGAAGAAGAAAAGAGAGGGGAAAAAATGAGTATGCGGTTTAACGAAACCTTTGCGACTTCTCTGAAGGCTGTCGTGGGATATACATATTTATAACCGTAAGATGAGAAAGGCAGTTGGTGATCGTAGAAGGGTCTTTTAATTAAAATGGTGCCCATTAAATCGTTCGTTTTTCGTTTCCGTGGATTTTCTCAATGACTGGTCGTTTAAAATTAAGGTCGACGACAGTGCCAAGTGTTTCAACTTTCATTGATTTTAGTATATGTTGCCATTAAAATTTGTAAGTGGGTTATAGTAATCATTTTCAACTTGAGAAACAAATTTTCTGTGGTTGATGATGATAATGTCATTCTCTAAATTGTTTAGTTACATTCGTAGAAATTGATTAACTTGTATATCTGTTGTAATACCCAATCGATAAATATAATGGACCGTAGTACGTATACACTTATGTTTTTATTATTCCCATTTTCCCTTCCTATTTTTAGCAGTATTTGAGATAAAATCGTGAATCTCTTTTGGTAATTTCTACAAAAATAGTTCATCTCAACAGTTTCAGCTGTTTTCTATTCGCATTCAGCATCCACACTGACACTCCCCTTCTATAAAGGAGAGTCGGCTCAACTATTACTGTATATTAACACCTTGGCGTCCTTGGAAACCCCAAGTGTACCCCCATCTTATATGCATACCCTCTTTCTTGCTTCACCTATCCAGTGACTAACCACTTCTCTCTTTCAACCCTCATCAGATTGTGTACTCCCAAAAAAGGTGTACAAATCAACCATTTCCAATTTCCGTCATCCATTTTTTTTTTCCCTCCATCTTCCTGGTTTCTGTTTACTCTCATAACTTTACTTTCGCTCACATTTACCGCCGACTATCTTTTGCATCGTCTTTCATTAGTTTTTGCTTTTTTTCCCCTCACTGTTCCAAATGAGTATGATATCCACAAACAACAGCTATTCACAACTGATTTTCTTATCCCATCCCATAGTTTTACAAATATAACGTTTGTCCTTACTCAGACTTCTTGCGTCTCTTCATCCGTAATGACATATTTCACCTTGGTGACATAACGCTCCCTAGTTTAAGATAAATTTGTATATCGAACTATTTTATTTGTTCTCCAGTCTACTTTTGATACTACATGAAAACTTTTAATCATCCTCAACAACTTATGTTCTATCCCATAAATTCTCGATACCCTCCTCAATGCCCCTACAACAATGTTGTTATAATCTGCTTTGTGTTCATATATGCCACACGTAGCTTTTGCTATTTACTTTCAAACTTCTTACCCATCAATTACCACCATCTTTGTCTATCTACAATTCTTCCCCACCAGTATTCCTGTCTTCCTTTTTTTTTTCTTCGTCCGTGAAAATCAAATACACCTTCTCTGGTTTATTATTGTGATGCCTACGTTATTCGTGCAGTTCCCTACTATATCTTGTTGACTTTTATGCAGTGCTGCAGTTATTCCTGAGGTCCCTATCTTGGAAACTCTCCCTCATCCAGACATACCTTACACACCTAGACCGATAAGGAAGCTCCCTCATCCAGACATACCTTACACACCTAGACCGATAAGGAAACTCTCCCTCATCCAGACATACCTTACACACCTAGACCGATAAGGAAACTCCCTCATCCAGACATACCTTACACACCTAGACCGATAAGGAAACTCTCCCTCATCCAGACATAACTTACACACCTAGACCGATAAGGAAACTCTCCCTCATCCAGGCATACCTTACACACCTAGACCGATAAGGAAGCTCCCTCATCCAGGCATACCTTACACACCTAGACCGATAAGGAAGCTCCCTCATCCAGACATACCTTACACACCTAGACCGATAAGGAAGCTCCCTCATCCAGACATACCTTACACACCTAGACCGATAAGGAAGCTCCCTCATCCAGACATACCTTACACACCTAGACCAGCCACTTAGTCACACTATCACCATCATACTATGAGCATCCACTTTTTTGTCCATTAACTATTGCTTTCACTAATACGAACGTTCTGAAAAATTACAGTAACTCTCTTTGCTCTCGCGCAATTCAGCTCGGCCTCTGGTCAAACTTCCATATTCAACAATTCTTCTAAATACTCACTCCACCGCCCAAGCACTGCATTCGCTTCAGAATTCATCTCTCCATTTTTACATTTGATTGTCAGTGCTTGTTGTTAACCTTGCTCTCAGAATTTCATTTTCTCTTAGAAGAGATTATCCTCCCCAGACTTCTTGTTCACTTTGTTCTTTCTGTTTTTCATTACTCCCTCTCTATTTCCATGATTATTATATCTGTACCCTTACTGAGTACTTGTATATAATCTTTTCAAATTGCGTTATTTTCTTAAGGACAATTTTTATTTCCTTTTTCTACCCAAATATATCTACAGATTTCCATGAATAGATATACGTAGATATAGATACATTTTCACCATTCATTTTTTCTTCTGAAAGAGAGTGGCTACAGCGGGGGTTAGCTCTTCGATCCCTAGCGCCGTCACACCTCCTTCAAGGGGCCGACCCACCGAAGTCGTCTTACAGTACTATGCATATGATTTATGACTTAGGTCAACCGAGGCACAAAGTAATATAAAAGAATTATCATAAATAGTTCTGGCTTGCTTATAAATTATTCCTAGAACCTCTTACTAGTGAAGTTAATGTCTTTTAAAGTACTGGACCACTATTTTGTGTTGGGGTGGCGGGGCGGGGGTGGGGGAGAGTAGCATTTATCTATCAATACCATTCGACAGTTCTTCATATAAAATCATCTTCCCAAGTATATTTGTAGGTACATTTTGAACTATCCCTCTGTTATTGAAACAATATTTTTTTTTTTACTTTTTCTTCAGCCAGATAATCATTATAACGTACGTCCACCTCTAGCCAATTCTTTTTTTCTTTTTCATTGTTAAACCTGTCGGCTGATTTAGCAAGAGACACACTAATGAACTCATTTCCTCGATATTTTTCCCTGTCCCAAGTATACTTTACGAATAGTATGCTGCGAAAAATTGCTCTATGCAAACCAGCCCATATCATAACACATTGCAGCAAGGCTCTCGCCTTTCTGCATGACTCGATAACTAGTCAGTAACTAGGCTAAACTAGCATTGGCACTGTAATCATCCAGTGCTCCATTCTTTCTCGTTTTCCAAACCCAACCAGGAACAGAATCCAGTTCGTCGAAATTTTCTGTTTCAGCTCCTGTTCTATATCTGACCAAAGTGAACTTACTATCATAGTTGTTTTTCTACCTCACTCAATTTTACCCACACTCAAATTCAAACAACGAGTACCTTTTTTTTTTATGTCACCTCAATTTTATTACAA
Source organism: Macrobrachium nipponense (assembly GCF_015104395.2). Lineage (NCBI taxonomy): Eukaryota > Metazoa > Arthropoda > Malacostraca > Decapoda > Palaemonidae > Macrobrachium > Macrobrachium nipponense. The sequence continues at coordinate 32,111,582 of NC_087210.1, forward strand.
ACAGAACTTCCTAAGGCTTGGATTGTTCAGCCACCACAGACACAGTAACTGTGCTCTTCCAAATCCTAAACAACCAGTACTTTCAGTTTTATTTCAGTTTTATTCCAACGTTGCTGTCAGAGCAAATCTTCCGCTTTGAAGGTTTTATTCTAGAAAACTAAAATACTCTTAGAATAATCTTATGTACTCATGTTACCCATTGTGTTACCAGAGATTATCAGTTTTTTATAGTGTACTTTGTTGCATTATAACATCTTTGTGTTACGAATTCCTGTTATTTCTTAACCACCTTTCATGTAGACATTAGACGTCAAAATAAAAGTGTTCTTGTAGTTTTGTATACAAAGAAATTATGTTTTTGTCCGTAAGTCTCTCTCTCTCTCTCTCTCTCTCTCTCTCTCTCTCTCTCTCTCTCTTCTCTCTCTCTCATACACACAGGCGTGCCGCAGACAAATATATTACAAGGTGTACTAGGTATTGGAAGCTAGAAATGCAATGGAGGACGTCAGTGAATGGTAGTCTATCAATATATGACTTTTGAAACAAGTATCCCACTCCTTCCTTTTATACAGAAGGGAAATGTTTAACAATATCTGGTCTTTTGTGGAAATCGACTTTTATGTGACAAATCATGACCATCGTATAGTGTGCTCTAACGGAAATTTTCAATTGCTTCTTTTTTTGTTCTAGGCTGGAGATTACGTCGTGGCAAGCAGTGTCTGTGAGCAACTGGTGAGCGGCGACCACCACGAAGGATGGGTCGTCTGTGAGCAACTTGGAAGAGCTCATCAGTACGCCAACCTCACTGCCCGGGCGCGATTCCTCAATTTCGCCCTGACTTATGCGTCCGCCGATCATCTTCAGGATCTGCTGGATGCCAGGTGACATGCGATGCTAATTTTTATTAATTATCGTACAAGTGACGCCTGGTTAATTATCTGAAATCGGAATGAAACACTCTCGCAGAACATGAATAATACGGAACAGTATGGGAGGGTGGTTGTGCTGAAGGATTTCAATGTAAAGTTGTGTAAAAGTGAACGACCAAGTCTTGTTGGTGGGTAGGGAGTTCCTGGATTAAATGAGGATGGAATGCAGAAAGTGCCGTGAAAAAGTGGTTGGAAAAGGGTTTGATTGTTAGAAATACGTGGTTTCCGAAGGATTTTCCTGAAAATACATGTGGCAACGAAAATAGCAAGGGAGTGAGTATTTCGCTACAAATAAAACAGATGGCTGAGTAAGCTATTGGATGTAATTAGGTGGAAGTAGCACAAATATATATATATATATATATATATATATTTATATATATTATATATATATATATATATGTATATATATATATATATATATATATATATAGTATATATATATATATATATATATATATGAGTATTATTTGCTTGAAACAATTGATATAAGCTTAAGTAGGAAAGGACTGAGGAAACGTGCCTGCAAATACTGTATAATTAAGTCAAGGGAGTTTTATAGTGGAGTGAAAAGAGCAAACATTGAGAAAATGGAAGTGGGGGGGGGGGGTAACTTTAAAGCTATGGAATTGAAAGGAGTATAGAAGCAAGATGTAAAATTCTATGGTGGGGCTATAAAGTGAGCAAGGAGTTTATGGGTATAGAAGGAAACGGAGATGGAATAAAAGCAGCAAGTAGTGGGAAGAGGAAATGAGAAATTGAGTAAAGCAACAAGTGATAATCGTGTACCGTAATACATGAGGATAAAAAGGGTAGTCTAAAAACATATGAGAGAGAAAAATAAGTCAGATAATGAAGATAAAAGACAGAGGGTGAATGTTGAAGGATAAAAACATTTGGATCACATAATAAAGATTCAAATACGAGAGATGCGGTCCAGAAACAATTGGATGGGTATTTTGAAGATTTGGCGTTCATGGAAGTGAGGGGAGAGGGAGGGCTGAATGAGTCAGGCCTCAAAGAGATTAGTGTGAGTTTCAGGATCCTTCGGTACTGACCAGGTTGTGTATGGTATATCCGGATAAGGGAAGGATTCTGAAGGAATGGATGTTGCTTTTAAAAGGTGTGGGAGTTAGAGGAGGCAGAAATTATAGGACACAACTTGACATAGTTTACCAGGCGAAAGTAGAATTTTAATGGAGGAGGCACCTGATGACAGAAAGATTTAGTTTTGAGATGGATGAGTTCTGTGCTTTGAAACTGTTGTTTGAGAAGTGTGAAAGCAAATGGGAAGGAGTGTATTTTGTATAACAGATACATGGACATAAAACAAATTCACAGCTTCGATTTGGAGGTTGTTGAGTCTGTGTGGTAAAGATGAGAAATTGTGGACAGTCACTAAAACTGTTTGATGAAAGAGAATCTTGCATCAGATTGTGAAGATGTGAGAGTGACTGGTTTGGTGTTAAAATAGGTCTATGGTTTGTTTGTGCGCGTGCCTGCATCATTGTTTATCATGATTATTGACAGAATGTTGCCCATTGTCAGAGAAAGACGTGACAAGCATCCGCGAAGTTGAGGAATAAGGAGTGGGTCCTGAATAAAGAATGGGTCGGCCGAAGTTTGGAGATAATGCTTTACGAATTGGGATAGTGGAGGAAAACCGGACAAGATAACGAAACTTTCAAACTATTTGCAAGAAGAGAAAGGGAGAAGTTGAAAGTAGATGTAAGCAAGAATAAGGTTTCAAGGGGAGATGGAAACCTGGTGGATGGCGCAGTGAGGATGATACGGAATTTGCAGCAACTAATTTGAATGTTTAGGTAGGAGTAGATGCAATGGATGATGGTAGGAGGAGATGAAGTGAGTAGCAGAGTGTTGGACACAGGGAAGGAAGCAGTCCTTGTGAAAGACCCGTGAGAGTCTGAGTGAGTATGAATGCCTAGGTGAGAATGTGTACAGGCATTGTTAAACACCTTCTGGTAGTGAAGTGGAGTGTGAATCATGAATGGCAGTGATTAAAGAAGTAAAAGTTGAAGCTATTGGGATTGTATAGTGTTTATTTTATCGTGTAAGGACTGAAGAGTGGAAAATTTATATATATATATATATATATATATATATATATAATATATATATATATATATATATATTATTTACATAGATATATATATTTTATAGTTTTATAAATATATATATATATATATATTTTTTTTTATATATAGATATATATATATATTTATATATATGTATGCATATATGTGTGTATATATATATATATATAATATATATATATATATATATATATATATATATATTCCAAATATACAGTGCATACACTGCATTCCTTGTAGAAGCATGATTGAATTTTTTGTAATTGCCAGTGAAAGTGCTTAGATAACTTAACCAGTTGCTCTTCTTGATCATAGTAGGGTGATGTAGCTACTTTACCCATCATTTCAGGAATGAGGTCGAAATGGCAATGCTGTATGCCAAGGTCAACACACAGATGGATACTGACGATACAGGCGCAGATTCTGATGATGGCTTTGTTGATGCTATTTCTAATGTAAGTGCACCAGTGCAAAAAAATTCAATGTGCTCTTATTTAGTAAATGATGTAATCAGGCGAGACTAGTTTTGGCCTCACCATCAGTTGAGGTCATGATTACCGTTGCATACGAAATGTGTAGTTCATTCTCCTGGAATTATATACAAAGGAAGCATCTCATCGATTGTTTTTTCACAGTAGGTTCTTTCTTATGTCTTCAAAATCTATTTTGTGACCTACTATGTGGCACTAGAAAACTTTTGCAGTGTTACGTTTATGCCCTTCAGTATATCTTTTTTTTATGCATCTCAGAACTTACGAGGCACTTTCGTGAATTTTATGTTCTCATAACTACTTATTATCATGTTGTTTATGAACTCTTTGTAATGAGATGCAGAAAATTAATGCCATGGTTAATTTAATAGATTTTCATAGTTATGCAGCATTGCCTTCTTTTAATCCATTCATAGTACAAACATTATTACTCCTGTTACTATAACAAACCTTTTTGTTGTAAGAAGAGCTACAAGGACTACCATAGTAGATAGAAAACTGCTTTTTTTTTCCTTGTTTAAATTTTTCTTTCCGTATTTTTCTTCCAGTTGGAAAGTGGAGATGATCTATCTAGCCCAGAGTCACCTGTTAGAAAAACAGGATTGCTTCAGGGTACTTTAGGGGTAACTAAATCTGTACTGTCAGTTACCGCTTATACAACATCCAACTTGGTAACCAGTGTGGCATCAAAGCAATTCTGGAAATCCGCAGTGAGGTAGGACCTACAGTTTTGATATTTTTACAAGTATTCGGAAATGTAACATAATCTCTTGTCTCCAGTAGATGTTACACAAACATCACATAACAAATTGCTATTATTCCAAATATTTTTAAGCATTCCCATTGCCTCATGATCATGAGCCTTTTCTATTCTTTCCATAAATTCTGTTCTGAGAGAACCATCATTATCTAAATAAGTGCTTAAATATTTAAACTTATACACTTGTTTTAAAACCATGCTTTCAATTAGACAATCCTGTGCATTTTTAATATTCATGATTTCAGTTTTTCTACTCTTAATAAACAAACCAACCTGTGGACCTTCACTCACTAGACAATCCAACACTGCATCTTATCTGGTCCCTCGTAGATCAAAACCATATCCTCAGTATAATCTAAGTCAAGAAGTTTCCCATTTTCTGCCCAGAGTATACCAGCATCCATTTCTCTTTTAATGCATCTCATAACGCAATCTACGACCAACACAAACAAGAGAGGAGACGGAATGCCACCCTTAAAAACTCAAACACCCATTAATCATCACATTACAAGATGTACCCTCTTGTTTGCTCATAACAACCCTCACAAACTTTTCCAGTATTCCATATTGCTTCATGATTTTTCTCATAGTCCGTCTCAAAATACTATCAAAGGCCTCTTCAAAATCAACAAAACAAAGACTTAACGGACTTTTCATTTCATTAGCTTGCTGCATTAAATGCTTAACTATGAAGATCTGATCATTGCAACCCCGCCCCTGTCTAAAACCGGCCTGTTCATCCCTCAGAATATCATCAACCACTGGCTCCAACCTATTCAAAATTACTCTACCTGAAAATTTTCAAGGCTACAGAGGACAAAGTGATTCCCCTCCAATTACCAAACCTACTCAGATATCTTTTCTTTGGAACTTTAATGATCACACCATTCTTCCAACCTGATGGTATTTTTCACGTCGTCACCCATATCTCATTGAATAATAACTTCAAGACAAATATTAATCTATCCTCCTCCACTTTAAACAAAAATAGGAATAAAGCATCCTCTCCTGGTGGTGTAACGTACCATTTTGAGAGTTGTGTAAGAGAGAGAGAAAAAAAGAGGAGGTGTGCTTTTTGTTTCAGTTTATTTATTATACAGTATAATTTGTTACAAATAAGGGGAAATAGAGTAGCTAATTGCCATTTGCATTAAGTTTTCAGTTAAAAGTGTGATGGTCATTGTGTATATGCATATTGAGTGTTTACACTTAATGCAGTGTTGACAAGTTAAGGGGGCTAAGGGTACAGAGTTGCCTCTTACTCCTATATAGTTTTTTTTTTACTTTATCCAAATTTTATATAACTGGGCTTTGGCTTTATTAATCCAGGTAATTGAGAGATTAGATTACTTTCTGTTCTCAGTGGGGCGATGATAAGCAAAAAATGCTTTTAACCAAAACTGTGTGAATTCTGGCGCCAATTTCCAGTAAATTGCGCCTCTGCTAGGTGTGTTATGCAGCCATAACTCTATTGTCGGTGCCTTGAATATGGGTGGTCCACTGTGTGTATATATATATATATATATATTATATATATATTATTTATATATTAATATATATATATGATGTATATGACATTGCAATATCCACAATGCCCTCTTCACTTCTCAAATACTTTGCTCTTTTTTGGATGCACTTGTCACTACAAAGCCTTGAGCTCCAGCTTCAAAGGAATTTTAAGAAATCATCATGTCCGGTAGTGGGAAACAAACCTGAGATACCATATCATGACGAGGTGACCTTGCTGACCTGACCACGAGAGGGATAAAAGTCTATTCCCTCTCAATATGTATACCTGTCGTTTTCATATATATATTTATTAGAGCTGGAATAGACCCATCCCTACCATTGTAGTCAAGTGGGCATATATATTTCAGCCTAAAAAACAATAAAAACGATTGCCCACTTGACTACAATGGTGAAGATGGGTCTATTACAGCTCTTAATGAATATATCACTGAAAACGACAAGTATATGTATGTACGAGAGGGAATAGACTTTTATCCTTCTCATGGTCAGGTCGGCAAGATGACCTCGTCGTGATTATGGTATTGCAGGTTCGTTTCCTGCTACCGGACATCATTTCTTCAAATTTCTTTGAAGTTGGAGCTCAAGACTTTGTAGTGCGAAGCGTATCCAAAAATGAGAAAAGAATTTGAGAAATTAAGAGGGCATTGTGGCTACTAAATTTCATATGTATCTGGTAAAAATGACCAGTAGATTCTATATATTTATATATATATATATATATATATATATATATATATATATATATATGTATTGTATGTATGTTTTTATGTATGTATGTTGTATGTATGTCTGTAGTATGTATGTATGTATGTATATATTGCACTTACTGGAGAAATCCAGTAAGCATGAGTTATCGGACGGTGGACCAAGCGTGTCCAATCAGATGACCTCTCCTCCCTAGGTCTCAGATAGTGAACAAACGAATGCATGCACATGACTGAAATCATCTGGTGAGGTGACAAGTGCTAGATTCAGCAGTCCCGCCAAAACAAAGGCTGTTCCATTAACCAGCATGCCTCTCCTTTCTTTGCATACAGTTGCATTTGTTTTCTTTGTTTTTTATACAGTGACAAATATTTCAGTGACAGCAATGATGCAGAAAGATTAGAAATTTAATATTACATCAAGATTTTGTAATGATATGCTATATTTTGTATGATTGTTAATGATTAAACTCGTAATATATACAATACTGACGAATCCTGCATTCTAGGCAGTTTCAATGGTGGGCGGGGCTTATTCGCAAGGTTAGTGTGAGGAGACCATAGTATCTTGCAGTATCTATGTACCAAAGGAAAATACCGGTAGTTCAAATTTTTTTATACCAATTTACACATAAAAGCATGAAAACTTACAAATTTACTTGAAACATCAAACATAATCACTTCTTTACAGTTTCTCGAGGATTTTGAGAATGTTGTGTGTTTGTGAAAAAATCGTGTATGCCAATTAGTCAGGTTCCGATGAAAAGTTTGTGCCTATGAATTTGCACAACTCTCAGCACATACGATTGAGGTATTACTGTATATATCCACTATATATATATATTAATATATATATATATATATATATATATAGATATATATATATATTTATATATATTTATATGTTATATATATACATATATATATATATATATATATATATATATATATATATATATATACATACATACATACACATATATATTCAGTTGTATTCCACATAGGAAAATGAAAATATTTTGTTAGAATATGCCTAGCAGTATTGTCCTTCATGGACCTCTTCTTGGAGTGTGTATTAAGGAAAGAGGAAAAGTTTACACTGTATGTAGTCAAGAAAGGACTAAAATCTTAAACATATGAAATACTGTTACGAGAAACTAGAAGTTTGAGCTCAAAACACTCACTAATACAATAATACAGTTAAACAAGAAAGTAGTTGTACAAATGAAAAATATCAAATGAAGCAATTGTCCATTTGAAACATCATAACACTAAGTACTTCTTAACAAATGTATAATATACGTATGATAGTTAGTGGATAAAATTATCCCATTTCTACTGACGTCTCATGACATATAAAATAAAAGGATCTAATTTAGGCAAACCAGGTTATAAATGAAAATTTTTTCCCTTTTTTCCTAACCATGTAATTTTAGAACTAACCAGACTGCGTGGTTGACGCCTGTTTTATTTTTATTGGAAAATTTGGTCGACAATGGAATGCAGACGGGTATTTACTTTCCCCCAGTATTATCAAATATAACATGGAATTTTATGAGTAGAATAGCTTATTTGAGATATGTTTACTATGTATTTGCTGTAATGAAAATTTATATTGACATTCAGAAGATTTCAAGAGACCTCGATAATTCAATTCCCTCCATAACTTTTACGGTTGGCAACGAAGACAATGGTATAATTTCATTTTTGGATGATACAATTGTGAGGTTTGAAATACACAGAAAACCTACTAATAACAATCTTATAATTAACTCCTCCCACAAAGTGTAGATGTAAAACTCTCAGCATTAAGAGCAGTGATCTCGGAGCTCGTAATATCTGCAGTCCGGAATTCATCAGTGAGGAACTAGAATTTATATATCAAGTTGGTATTCAAAATAATTTTAAATTAGAAGTAATTGATTATAGTCTAACATTAGCAAGAAAAACATTTTACTCATCTGAGGAGAAAAAAAGAAAAGAAAGAAAAGAAAAAGAAAGCTGAATTTTATGTCTTTCCCATACCATCCCACAGTAGAGTCTATAGTCAACCCCCTAAGGCAGAGGTGACCAAATAGTCGATCGCCGTTCCCCCACAATCTTATATAAACAAACAAAAACACAAGCGCGCGCACACACAAACACACACACACACACACACACATATATATATATATATTATTTATATATATATATATATATATATATATATATATATATATATATATATATATATATATAAGTGAGGTGATTGTACTCTGTTTTATCGTAGTATGGTGCTATTTAAATTTTTCCTAACGTAATAACATGTGATGATGTGTTATGGTAGATCATAAAAGAGTTTGTCTTTTAGAGTAGATCTCGGAGTCCAAAAGTCTGGTCACCCCTGCCCTAAGGTTACTCGGTTTTAGTGCTACTTTTTCATATCTTAGCACCATTGGCAAAACTTTAATTCCTAATAGTCCGGAAAACAATGGAGGCGTCATTCATAAGATACCATGCAACTGCGGTAGTTTTTATATTGGACAATCTGGGAAGGCAATCGAAAAGCGCATTTTAAATCATGATAAATATAATGTGTAAGAACGAATGATACAAGCAATGCTTTATGTTCACAGTATTACGTATGTGTAATTCTACCAATTGACTGGATCGGGTCAAAAAATTTATTTAAGAACACAGGTGTTGTCGAAAGAAATTCGATAGAGACAGCTTAGATTGTTCAAAGCAAAGGAAAAATTTTTAATTTATCTTCTTGTTTGTATAAATTAGGCCCTTTTATTTTACATGTCATGAGTCGCCAGTGCAAATTGGATAATTTTATCCACTAACTATCATATATTATACGTATGTTAATATGTACTTAGTGTTATGCTGTTTCAAATCGACATATTGCCTCATTTGATATTTTGGTATTTTTCATTTGTACAATTACTTTCTTGTTTAATTGTGTTATTGTACTGTTGAGTGTTTTTAGTTCAAGCTGCTGGTTTCTCGTAACAGTATTTCATATGGTGAAGATTTTAGGCCCTTCTTGGCTACATTCATTGTAAACTCTTCTCTTTCCTTACTAAACTTTCCAAGAAGAGGTCCATTGGAGGACGAAACAGTTGAGCATATTCTAACAAAAACACTTTTCATTTTCCTATGTGGAATACAATTGAATAACACATACATATATCATTTATGTATGTGTGTCCGTGCTTGTGCATGCTAGTCTTTTTTGGTGTGTAACTTTTTATACAAAAAAATAGAAATAAAATAAAAATAGAAATCGAAGCATAAAATGTAACAATGGCCATTGGGAAAGTGAAATAGTAGAGTGGTTGCTCTCAATATTGTATTCAATATTTTTTTCTGCCTTTTTGTTTCATTTGAAGGATGAGGTAGATCCCTGGTTACTTTGGAATTTATGAAAAATTTATTTGATTTAATGAGTATATTATATAATATGTAATATACCAGTACTTTCATTATATTACTGTACATAATAGTTTATTTGACTTATAGCTTATATTTCATGTCTGTCAATTTTGTCTCTAAAAATCGTCCCAGAGGTTTATGGGCAATAGACACTACTGTATTCTAAAATGTATTGAATGTAAAATGAAGAAGCTTTTGTATATAATTTCAGTATTTCCCACCGGATTTTTTTTATGTTTTCCTTAAAATTTCCTGAGTCAGCATTATGTTGCTCACTTAATAACATGAATTTTAGCAAACTATTTTTTTTAGCTGGATGCAGCCGCTTCACGAATTGTCATCACGGGGAGAGAGTGACATTCCTCTTTCTGAGTCAAATGCAGACTTCAGTCGGGAAGGATGCCATGCATTTTATTCAGATATCCATGATGAACCTCACATTAGTACTATAGGTACGTCGGGATATAGACTTCATTTTCGTTTGAGTGGTATACTGTTGTTTTCAATTAGTTCGAGCTCACTTAGTCCTATTTCTAGAATCTAGAAATATGACTAAGTGAGCTAGAATCTCGATGATCATGGAGCTCACTCAAAATACATTTTCATTAAAGGCAGAAACAGTGCAAGTGAGGCAAAGAACCATTCACCATTGTTTGGTGAATGGAACAGTAAATTTAAAATAACAAAGTAAGAATTTCAATAAATGAATACTATCTTGAATATGGCATTTTTATTCATATTTCAAGACTAGATTCAAGTGATGGCTTGTTTTTCACAAAGGTTTCAGTATATTGAATTTTATTATTTCGTTGAGGTACTATTTTTTATATCAAAATTTTGTTTTTGACATTTTGTTCCATTTTAGTAACAGATTAGTGGTTCAAGTAGCCCTATATGAAAGAGCTCAGATCTTTTGGATATGACCTTTATTTTTACGTACAACTGAAGTTAATTTTAATTCAAGTGCAATACTCAACAGTTTTAAACTACTTGCAGGTGCTAGTTATAAGAGTTATGCTCCACCCACCATCAACAACCCAGCCTTGGAGTTCTCTTTGGCTCTTCTCCGCATTGCACTGATTGAAGAAACTCTCACACAAGGGAACACCATCAAGACCAATAAAACAGGTATATACTAACTTTTTATAATCAACAAATAAAAAGACTAGAAGATAATGATCAGTTTTAGAAGCCAGTTTAGAAAGCATTAACTTCAAAAGTATTGCTGTATTTTTGTCATACTTTTATGCATATACATTTTTCATTGCATCAGAAAATTGTTTGTTGTTCCCATTTTTTATCGTAATCCTTATAGAAACTGTCAATTATAATCCACTATCCTATACGCACCCTTTTGCCAGTAGGCTGTGCCTGTTGGAATATAAACAGCCATATGATAGCTTGATCTAATATTGTAGTTTCCATGGCTTTTGTGTGTGTGCATGTGTGTGTAAGCATTGTCTATCATGATCATTTATTTTTCAGAAAATATATGTGTAATGATGACTTTTTTAAGAGAAAAGACCAGCGGTTTAAGCAACTAAATTGTAATGCCCGTTTTCTCGTACACAATATACAAACCCTCTGTCCTTTACATTAGGAATTACTTTCAGCATAGGCTGGAATACAGCCGTTAAATTCTTGAGCAAGGTGGTTAGGCAGTAACTACTGTCTGGTAGGTGGGTAGGTCCGCCTGCCCAGGTGTAAAGTTAAACACTCCACTTTGTCCACTTTGCTTTCGGCTGTATTCTGAGTAATATTTATGTTTGTGAGCTCTTGCTAACTAACTGTTAATAACGATATATATATATATATATATATTATATATATATATATATATAGATATATATATATATATATATATAATATATATACACATATACATACATACACACACACACATATACAGTGGAACCTTTACATACGAAAGTCCCTGCGTACGAAAAATTCAGGTTACGAAAGCAAAGAAAGGCGTTCCTTGACCATTTTTTGCGGCAGCATTACCGTAAACATCTCTGGAATTCGTTTGTTCACATATATTCTGTTTGTTAACCCTTAAACGCCGAAGCGGTAAAAATCAAAAACTCCCCCGAATGCCGGAGCCGGTTTTGAGTGAGCGCGGAAGCGGAAAAAATAATATTTTCAAAAAATCACAGCGCACTTAGTTTTGAAGATTAAGAGTTCATTTTTGGCTCCTTTTTTTGTCATTGCCTGAAGTTTAGTATGCAATCATCAGAAATGAAAAATAATATCATTATCATATGTAAATAATGCGATATATGGTAGCGAAAAAAAGAAAATTCATACATAATTGTATTAAAATCACGCTGTGCAAAAAACGGTAAAAGCTAACGAGTTTCTTTTTTTTTCGTTGTATTGTACACTAAATTGCAATCATTTTTATATATAATACATTGTAAAACAATAAAAGCAACGCCGGAAAAATATTATCACAAAATGATGTACGAATTCGTAACGCACGGACGTAAAAAAATGTTTTTTTCAAAAATTCATCGTAAATCTAAATATTGTTCTAGAGACTTCCAATTTGTTTCAAAATGAATACAAATGATTGAATATTATGATACTGTAAGAGTTTTAACTTACAATTGCAGTTTTCGACCATTTCCGATGAGTTAAAAATGACCAAATGTTGAAATTTTTTTATAAATTTTTTTTATATGCAATTATTTCGGAAATTAGAAAAGCTACAACCTTCAAATATTTTTCCATTTATTTTACATGAAATTGCGCACGTTTTCATATATAAAACTATGAAATGCCTAATATGAAACGGAGCAAATTTTCTGAGAATGCGATGTACGCAATTCGCGATTTATGGCGTAGAATCCGCGCGCGGAGGGAAGGAAAGTTTTTTTCATAAATTCACCATAAATCGAAATATTGTGCTAGAGACTTCCAATTTGTTGCAAAATGAAGGTAAATTATTGAATATTACTAAAATATAAGAGCTTTTGCTTACAATTGCGTTTTTCGACCATTTTGGTAGAGTCAAAGCTGACCGAACGTGGTTTTTTTTCTATTTATCGTGATTTATATGCAAATATTTCGAAAATGAGAAAAGCTACAACCTTCAATTTATTTTTCGTTGTATTTTACATGAAATTGCGCACATTTTCATATATAAAACTTTATGTAACGGCTAATTTAAAATGGTGCAAACATTACCACAATCGCACGTATGATTTTTTCGGAAGAGTTACCGCGCGGACGTAAGGAAAATTTTATTTTTTTCATAAATTCACCATAAATCGAAACATTGTGCTAGAGACTTCCAATTTGTTACAAAATGAAGGTAAATGATTGAATATTACTAAAATATAAGAGGTATATCAAAATATTTCAAAACTGATAAAATCTACAACCATGGGTTGTTTTTAGTTGTATTGTGCATGAAATTGCGCACATTTCCATATATAAAACTTGATGTAATGGCTAATTTTAAAATGGTGCAAACATTACCACAATCACATGTATGATTTTTTTCGGAAGAGTTACCGCGCTGACGTAAGGAAAAAGTTTTTTCATAAATTCACCATAAATCGAAATATTGTGCTAGAGACTTCCAATTTGTTGCAAAATTAAGGTAATCAGTTGAATATTACTAAAATATAAGACTTTTAGCTTACAATTGCGTTTTTCGACCATTTCGGTAGAGTCAAAGTTGACCGAAGGTTGAAATTTTGGCACTTATCGTTATTTATATGGAAATATTTCATAACTGATAAAAGTTACAATCATGTGTATTTTTTGTTGTATTCTAAATGAAATTGCGCACATTTTCATGTATAATACTTCATTTAACGGATAATTTAAAACTGTGCAAAAATTATGTCAAAGTGACGAAATAATTTTTGAGATGTGTCACTGATAGTTTTTAGTGCGATAAGAAAGAAATTCGCGCTTGCGCGCCAGCGTAACAATTGTAAACAAAACAACGCCTTGATCCGTGAACTCCCAGCATCCCCCAAGGCGCGTGATTCAAAAGTTTTCGGCTGGTAGGCCTATAAGTATTTTTCCGCGAATTTTTAAAAAAACTTTTTTGAGTCGACGTATGGTACGTCCATTCGGCAATCAGGGGAGATTTTGACTCAACGTTTAATACGTCCATTCAGCGTTTAAGGGTTAACGTAAATTCGTGTTAGTGATTTCGCTTTCGTTGCACTGTAAGTTACTTTATGACTTACGATATTAGCCATGGGTCCCAAGAATGTTGCTGAAGCTCACAGAAAGAAGAGGATGTTTTCTATGGAGACAAAGTTGGAGATAATCAAGAAGTGTTAATGTTTTCTGCCATTTGTTAATGTGTTTCGTAAAGTTTAGTGTTAATGTTTTCTGCCATTTTTTAGTGTTTTGTAAAATTAAGTGTTCATGTTTTCTGCCGTTTGTCCTCCCCCTCTATCGCCACTTTCGGACATCAGCTCACTCAAAAGGTAAGGTTCCACATTTTACTACTTACCTATGTACATATACACACAGTATTTTTTGTACCCTGTACACTAATATACACTTTATTTACAGGTACAGTAATGGTTAGGTTATGTATTGAATGGTCCAAATTGTTGTATTTCATTGTTTATTGGTCAATTTAGCTTTATTATAAAATTTACTGTGGTGTTTTTGTAGGACTTGGAACGAATTAGGCAATTTACATGTAAAACATAGTTCTAGATACGAAAAAATCAGGTTAAGAAGGCCGCTTCGAAACGGATTAATTTTGTAACATGAGGCACTACTGTGTATATGTATATATATATATATATATATATATATACTATATATAGTATATATATATAATATATACATATATATATATAGATATATATATATATATATATATACTATATATATATATATATATATATATATATATATAGTATATATATATATATATTATATATATATATATATAAATATATATATATATATATATATCATATACACAGTAGTGCCTCATGTTACAAAATTAATCCGTTTCGTTAGCGGCCTTCTTAACCTGATTTTTTCGTATCTAGACTATGTTTTACATGTAAATTGCCTAATTCGTTCCAAGTCCTACAAAAACACCACAGTAAATTTTATAAATAAAGCTAAATTGACCAATAAACAATGAAATACAACAATTGACCATTCAATACATAACCTAACCATTACATGGGTTTGTACATTAATTTATTAAAGTCAATTCATTATTAACATCAAACACAGTAGTATATATAGCCTATATATATATCTATATATATATATATATATATAGATATATATATACATATATATTATATATATATATATATATATATATATATATATATATATATATGATATATATTATATATATATATATATATATATATATATATATATATATATATATATGTATATATATATATATATATATATATATATATATATATATATAGTATATATATAATATATATATATATATATATATTAATATATATATATAGGCTTATATACTACTGTGTTTGATGTTAATAATGAATTGACTTTAATAAATTAATGTACAAACCCATTTTTTGTGATAGCCTTACTAGCCGGCTTTCTGCTTTATGTGTTCAGGGCCCTTTGTCAGATCAAGACAATGTATTCATCAGGAATTTATGCTTACACTTTAAGAATTACCAAGGGGACCTTCAGAGGTTTGTCCTTTGTATTTCTTCTGGTATTTCCTCTTCTCTTTCATCCTTTCGCTAGCTTATCAGGTGAAGGTAGGGGAGGGGACGTGTGGTGTTTGGGTTTGAGGGATCTCTCATTTCAGAGGGTGGTGCCCTTGTATGCAAGAGGAGTGTCCTTATTTTTTTTAAATCAAATTTTGTCTTTTACAGGCTAACAGTGGTGATGTTGATTACAGCTGTAGATGGTTGGATATCTCTTTGTGTTGACTTTCCTAACCTTGGAATTGTACCCGTAACTCGTAGCATGCTGTGATATTGGTCCTCGAGTGTGTGTACCATTCCCATGCTGAAAATCATATTCATTTGCCACTGTTATTGTGAAGTTTCATCACTGGACAACCCCTTTGCAGCTTCCCTGCGATCATTAATTCTATTTCTCCTGATAAATGTGCCTCATCCTGTAGAAGAAGTCTTGCAGAATTCGGAAAAACTGAGGAGGAAGAGAGCTCGTCAAGTTTCATCTTCCTCTTTGTAATCATTGTATTTTTTTTTCAGCCTCCACCCCTTCAACTTATAAGGCTCCCTGCCAAAGTAGGGGAAGGTAGCTCTCCCCCTCCCCCAAAGAAATCTCATTACGGGACTTCTAATGGTCTGCCTCCTCGAACTGAGAAGGCAGTTGGGTCTTCTGCTGGCTCGCCTGTTCCTTTAGGAACAAGGACCATCACGCTGTCCCCAGGGTCTAGCATGTCTGGAGCCGTAGAAGCACAAACTTCAGTTCGCACTTTTGCTGCCAATCTTAGAGGTTCTGCCCCAAGACTATTTCCATGTTGGGTGCTCATTCGTGAGATTCCCCATGTGCATGTAAATCTACGGATTTGTGTGCATCTGGAGTCGATGACACTGAGTCCGCTCACTGTCAAGACTCAAGCATGGAGTGGAAGAAAGGAGTGAGTCGCTCAGGTGACTCACGCCTTGGCAGTGATCACTCTTGTGGTGATTGCTTGCAACCCAGGATTACCATGACAGTCCCGTGAGACCGTGCTCGCAGTGAGATCAGTAGGGGGTCCCCATTTAGTCCTCTTGAGAGGTTTCGGCCGCAACAAGGACTTGGATATGGAGGATGGTATAGGCCCTCACCAGTCAGGTGTGCGCTCACGTCCACCCAGACCATGGTCACGTTCACGTGACTGACTGGTCTCAGTGGTGGTGAACATTTCTCCTGCCGTACGAGAGTTTCGTGACCCTCCTCAGGAAAGTGTTTTTCCAGGGCGAAAACGCTCTCCTAGGCTCGTGTCATGGCCATCACCGCAGGTTGATGACTGCCCACGACTCGCTTCTCCTGTTAGTTCTGCTAGCAAGGTGAGCGAGTGTCCAATCTTCCTCACCTATTCCCTCTACTTCCTATGGCTACACCAGGAGCAGCAAGGTGAATAGGAGGGATGCTGAGGTGAATAGGAGGGATCCTGCAGAGTGCTCTCCATAGGATTCAGCATCAGGGGCCTACGTTCTTGGAAGGATCTTAGGGTCCCACCGTATGTACGTCCATGTTGTTGAGGAAGGATCTGTCAGTAGCAGAGAGACCTCTCACTGTCTCGACATCTGGTGTTTAGATTCTTAGGATTTAAACATCTGGAGACTGTTCTACCTGGCTCTTTCTGTCCTTTGGACAGCTTTCAATAAGCAGTCCCCTATGAGTTCTTGCATTTTGGGAGCCTCGAGTACATATTCTGTTGAATTGAACTCACATTCCAGTCTTAAATGCTTGCATTTAGGACTGGTTTTTATGAGGAGGAGCCCCTCCCCGATGATTGTTCGGCGAAGTTCCAGGGTCTCACCAAGTGCTTACATTTTTTGGATTTCTAGCACTTCCAAGTGTTTTGGTCTTCTATAATCAGCAAACAATCGGATGAGACAAGAATTCCTGATAATTGTTATTACAATACCAGGAATCTCACTGAATGCTCAAATTCCTCGGAATTTCAGGCATTCTTAGAGTGTTATGGTTTTCTGCAATTTCCAAACATTCAGGCGAGACAGACATCCCTGGTAACTGTTATTACAAAAATTGAGTGTCTCGCTAAGCCATTAAATTCCTCGGAATTTCTGGTGTTCTCAGAGTGATTTGGTTTTCTGTGATTTACAAACACTCAGGCAGCAGGTATTCCTGATAATTATTACAATAATTGGGAGTTTCACTGAGCACCTGGATCCCTTGGTTTCGCTGGTGCTCGCCGATTGTTTGGCTTCATCATATTGCCAAGCACTAGGGCAAGACAAGGTTCGCCTGATTATTGTCTTCTTACAAATTCTAGCACTCACTATCACGAGTGCTTGGATAATGAGACAAACCTTTACCAGCACATATGAGTTTGCTCTTCATTCTGGTATGGAGTTGGTACTGCATGCAACACCTTCTAGGTGAATGGTCAAGTACCATCCTTGTGTCATGGACCTTAAGGTCCAAACACGTAGGACAGCGGGCACAGAATGCCTCTTTATTTTTCTTCTTGGAGCTTTGGCCTTGAAGAAGAACAGTTAATTGGGAAGAAGTGATACAGTGTTCCCCCCCACTATTCACGGGGGATAGGTACCAGACCCCCCGCAATCAGCTAGGACCCGCAAATAGTTGAAACCCCTATAAAAATGCTTAAAACTTCCTCTTTTGCTAGGTAAAACTCAAGAAAGACCCACTAAAAATGTTTTTACCTGTTTTTTTTTAATAGTTTAATCACAAAAAGTGTATTTTATGATGAAATTGATAAAAAAAAACAGAAATTTTGTGGTTATTTCTCAGAAAAATACCGCAAATAGGCTCATTTTCTGCGAATAATGGCCCTATATGTTCCGGAGAGAAATCCGCAAGTACGTGAATCTGCGAATCCGGAGTCCGCGAATACGGGAGGTTCACTGTAGTTCTTTGTTAACAATTACCACTCATAATTATGTAGCAGTGATCTGCTCAGCTTACTCAACTCGGCTCTGCCGGGCCGAGTGCTTAGCTGTACCGAACAAACTGCTCTTGATCAGTGCGGTCCCTTACCATGACATAGCACCTTCCCTTCCCATGTTGCAGCGAGTTTTCACAGGGTCATCGTCTTCATCTTTGTCATCTGACACCTCCTCTCCTCCCTCATTGAAGGCTTCCACGGCCTAAGAAGAGGAAAGTATTTTCTTCAGCCCCTTAGAAGTCTCGCCTCAAAACTTCTAAGGGTCTGCATCCTTTCCCTGAGGAGGGAGCAATTAGCTGTCTCTTCTGCTCACCTGCTCCTTCTGGAGTGGGAACCGGGATGCTACCATTCCCAAAATAGTGTCTCGGGAGCCACAGGAGTTCGAACTCTGTTTCGTTCTCCTGTCCCTGGTTCCAAGGGCGCTGCTCATGGAATCAGGGTTGTGTCGGGTACTCATGTACAAGTCTCTCCGAGTATACAACCTCCAAGGGGGATCGTACATCCACAGTTAGTGATAGGTAGTCTTCTCTCCATCATGACAGTGATGCAAGGCAAGAGAAGGGACTGAGCCACATTGGTGAAAGCCAGTACTAATGGCTATTCTTCAGGTGCCAAGATCAATGTCGCTGTTCCTCGGGACAAGGGATCTGAAGGAGATAGGAGGTGGTCATCTGTGTAGTCCTCTTCATGAGGTTCTATCACAGAGAAGATAGATGCATAGCAACACTTGGCAAGTTCTCGCCAGCTGTAATTGCGTTTAACTCTGCTCAACTTTCGCTCACATTCGTGCGAATGAAACAGTTGTAGGAAATGAATGCTTCGTTTGACAGAGTGAGAACCCTGCAAGTTCAGAAAAGAGTGAGCAAGAACAGTCAATCCTCCTCTCCCTTTTATTTTCCCTCTACTTCTTGGTTACACCAAAGTGAACAAGGAAATAAGTGGAATTCTATGGAGTCTACTCCTCAGAGTTTGAATTCGAGAGACTATGCTTTTGGTTCAATCTTAGGATCTTACCAAAAAAACATCAATCTGTTCAGGATGGATAGCACTGAGAAGTTTGAACACCTCTCCAGTGCTTCAGTTTTGGGAACAACCAGTTTGGCTTGAACTTTTCGTCTTTGGTGTCCTGTTATCACCATAGAAGTCTCCCTTTAGGAAAACTTCACCATCGCCCTCTTCATTAGAGAATGAAGGAGGTCTGCTTCCAGTCCTTATCCTTGTCTTTCGAACGAAGAAGAATTAAGCTGGAGCCCAATTTACAGGTTTGAATTTTGGCCTAACCTAACCCCTTTCTTTCTCTATAAAAATGAATAATCTACCCACCTGTACGCTTTCTCCAACTCCAGTACACTCCAGAAATCACCTTAAAACACCAGCACCACAAGACTTACGACCCAAAAAACAACTCCTACCAGACAGAGAGCTCTCCCATACCAACCACACACCACCACACGTGCTTTCTACTACCCTGTGTTATTGTTTACATCCTGCCGACGCCGCCGCCATCTTGTCTATGACGTCACAGCCTATGACGTCACAACACAACTTAAATACATCAACAGACACCTTCTAGAATCTACCACATGCTGTCCATATATAGGACACCCACCATATTTCAACAATGCATAAAATACCCATAACAATTATACAATATATAATCACACTTATCTATACCCATAACAATTATACAATATATAATCACACTTATCTCTTTCTCCCTCCCCTCCGACTGTTTCCTAACCTAGTATTCCCCTCTTAATTTCCTTCGTCCTCCAACTCTTTACCCTCTACATAATTTCTAATACATTCCCCTGAAACTCCTGCTTTAGTTTAATACATCAGCCACTTGCTCCTTTCCTTTTATCCATCTCACCTCCTTTATTTCCCCGGATTCAATGGTTTCCCTTATTGCAGCAATATCTATTTTTAATCTCTTGCTACTTACACCAGTGCTCGATTTGATGGCGGTCATTAGTGTTTTACTATCAGTGTTAACCAAGGCTTCTAAATTTCTCCCTCCTACTACCTCTTCCCACAAATGCTTGAAATATATCAATCCTTCTACAGCTTCCCCAACACTCAGGGCTTCAGCCTCAATGGTGGATTTTGCCACTCTCCTGGATTTCCTAGACTTCCACCATATGGGACTTCTCCTCTTCTCATCTGTCAAAGAAATAATATAACCCAGTTGAGTATGGCCATCTTCTGTGTTTCCAAATGAAGCGTCTGCATAGGCTTCCCAATAAACCCTTTCTTCTTCCATCTCACTTATTGTAACTTCGCCCATCATGCTCTTAGTTTTTCTCACAATTTTAATAAGTTTCTTCATATCCTGAGTTGTTCCTTCTTTAAATGCTTTACTTAATTCGCTAATATCATATGATATTTCTGGCATCGTGTGTAGTGATACCCAATTCAGCTGTCCTACCACTGATCTGTACTCTGTTAACTCCTTTTGTTCTAGCACTCTATTACCCGTATATCTTCTAGCCTCTGGTTCTCTTATGGAATTTATATACTGCCACTGATTAAGGGAAAATCTATTCTCCTTCTGCTCTATTACTACTCCTATATACTTGAACCTTTTACTCTCTTGTTCTCCTACTTGCAATTTCCCTTTCAATCTCCCAATCGTTTCCTTTAAGAATCCTTCAGTTCCTCCGTAGCAAAAATCATCTACGTGTGTACACAAAATGCCTTCCAATTTATTGTCCTTTTTCCAAAAGAATATATTAGGTTCTAGCCTACTTCTCTCACCTTGAAGCTCCTTCACTACTTTCACCACTTTACAATACCATGCTTTTGCTGCATCCTTGAGCCCATAGACTGTTTTCTTCAACTTCCATAATCCCCTCCAACCATCTTCCCTTGGTGGCTTCAAGTACACTTCTCTTTGTATCTCGTCACCTTGTAAATATGCAGTTTTGACATCCAATGTATAACAATTCCAATTTTTTCACCTTTATTATGGTTAGACAGAATTTTAAAATTTCAGCATTGCATGTGGGAGCATCCTTTTCCCACTCAGCCATTTCTTCTTCAAACCCTCTAGCTACCAATCTTGCTTTACATATCCTTTCCCCCCCTTTTATCTTTCAGTTACTATCCATCTTGTAGATATAGCTTTTTGTCCAACATCATTTACCTCCTCATATACCTGGTTCTCTCTCCAACTTAGAAGTTCTTTTTCTTTAGCTTCCATTATGCTTCTATTTTCAAATCCCAGCAACACCTCCTCTTCATCTTCAATTTTTTCTACCTGACTATAATCCCTCAAGTTAACCCACCCTTTGTCACCTGACTGTGAGTCTCGTATATTGTACGAATCAGCCCATGCTTGGCTTGATCTTTTTCCTGCAAGACCTAAAATAGTCCATTCTTCTACTTGTCCTGTATCATTGTTTATAGCCCTAACTCTATTTCCCTTTTTGAATTTTGGTATCTCTTCCATTAACTCGCTTTCTATTGACCCACTTTGCCTGTTATCTTCCACTGTTTCCTCTATCACCTCTCTTTCTATAGTCTCTTCTGTGTCTGCATTCCTTCTCTCACCTATTATCTCCTCTCCTTCCAGCCAATCTACTTTCCCTTCATTTGGGCCATCTGACCTACCTTTCACCCCATGGGATTTATCTATTCTAGCCGATATCTCTTCTGTATCTGGTGATCGTCGTTGAATCCTTGTCACATGTATCCTAGCTACTTCTCTTAAAGAATCCCCATGTTTGACTATTATTGTTTTCCCCGATACTCCCACTACCTGAGCAGGTCCTCTCCATTCATTTTCATTTTCCCTCTTATAGAATACCTCATCTCCTACCACTGCTTCTTCAAATTTATGTTCTTTGATGTTTTTGTTTAGCGCTATTCTTATTTTATTACAGGACTCATTTTTTATAAATGCTTCTCTGGCCTTGTGCATTGCATTCAGTGTGTCCCTTACCATACCCTCTTCCATCCCTTTTTCTCTGCTTGCAGGACTTGAACTTTCTTCTCCTATTAGGTTAGGCAGTGAAGGGCTTTTTCCAAATACTAATTGGTTGGGAGAGAAACCTCCATTATTCATTAAACAGTTCCTAGCACTCACTACCCATTTCAAAGCTAGGGACCAATCTACTTCCTCTTCCTCCATCATCTTCCTTACACTTCCCTTGATCATGCCTACGGTCTTTTCACATAATCCGTTGCTCCACGGAGATTCTGATGCTGTGGCTAATACTTTAATATTCCATTTTTCTGCCATCCTCCTTACTTTTTCATTTTGAAATTCTCCCCCA
The DNA here is from genome assembly GCF_015104395.2 of Macrobrachium nipponense. Lineage (NCBI taxonomy): Eukaryota > Metazoa > Arthropoda > Malacostraca > Decapoda > Palaemonidae > Macrobrachium > Macrobrachium nipponense. Next base: position 32,134,415 of record NC_087210.1, read on the forward strand.
TTATCTGACAATATTTTGGAGGGTGCTCCAAATATAGCAAACCAGCACTCAAAAAGTATCTTTATTATAGTTTCTGGTTTCTTATCTTTTATCCAACAGGCCTGACAATATCTCGTTGCCATATCCACTATTACCAAGAACTTTCTCTCTTCTATCTCTCCCACATCCATCGCTACGACTTCATTGAACGTTTTATTCCAAGAAAAGCCTACTACCGGTTTGGCGGGGTTTCTTTTGTATTTTTTACAAACCTCACAATTTTTAATCAGTTCCGTTAGTAACTTTCTTATTTCCTCTTTTTCTTTTTCGATTAACCCATTACTCCATTGTGCTTCCTCTGTTAGCTTCCATATTTTATCTCCACTTCCATGACCAAACTGTAAATGTAATTTCTTCATTGTGTTCTTAATTTCCCTCGGATTCTTTCCCTTCCAACCCTCCAGTAATAATTCTTCTACCTTCCTCCTCCTTATAGGTACTCTTAAATGACCCTGTTCGTCTTCTCTTAACTCTACTTTCATTCCCCCTAATACTTCTACTATGACACAATTTTCTTTCAAATTTAGGGTCATACCCATTTTACTCATGGTTTGCTTACCTATCAGCCAGGGTATATCACCTTGCAGAATTTCCGTCTTCAAATAAAACTTTCTGTTTTTTAGTATCACAGGTATTTCTATTATTCCTCTGGACTTATAAGATGTCTCACCAAAATTAAACACTTTATTAGACTCTGTCCTTGTGTCCCTCATTCTCCTCAACTCTTCCTGACTCAAATCCATGACAATACGTGCTAGTCACAATTCCCGCAAACTGTTGATTTACACCCTGTGTCCAAAATTGCATCAACCACCTCCCACGATGCTTCCACTATTTTATTAACTTCTCCTACATAAACCTCTTCTTCTTCTGTCCCATTTTCTGTTTTCAGCTTATTTTCTTCTAGTCTTGTTTCAGTTTTCTTCCTATTATGAAAATTCTGAGGACAATCCCTAGCCCAATGCCATTCTGAGCTGCATATTGCACATACTGTTACCTTCCCTTCTTTGTTTATAGGATTTCTACCACCCCTTCCTCGGTTCCATCTTCCCCGATATCTTTGGCTTTCCCTCCCTCTCCCAGAACTGGCATTGCCTTCTGACAAACCCCACCATTCCCGTTCCTCTTTAGTCCCTAATCCCTCAAATAGTCTTTTCATTGTTTGCGACACTGTTTCCGTACTCTAGCTTTTCTTGCCCACAAGCCGATAATACCATTTGTTTTTGATTTTCCGTGAGATTTGCTTGCTCTATTACATGATACCCCTTGACTTCGCCTTCAAGCGCGCCTTTCCCCATTGCTCTTTCACACTCAGATGCTGCCTTCTCGTATCTAATTAAATAGTCCGCCATATTTTCACTAGATTCTCTTCTTATTAGAAGGTATCTTTTTATTCTACCGTAATTCTCCATTACCGAGTCTTTTAGATAGGCTTTATCTAGTTTCTCTAGGATTAACTTTGGACCCTCTGTACCAGTAAGTTTATCTTTATCTAATGCTTCCACTAGCTCTCGGGCTTTCCCTTTTAAGCTCATTCTCATTTCTATCGCCGGGTATTTTGTATCTTCTCCATACAACAATAGCCAATCTTCGGCTTGACCTTTCCATTCTTTGTATTCTTCTTGTATCCCGCTAAACCTAGGACATTCCCTTCTCCATCTAGTAGTCTCCCTTTGTTCACTGTCGGATCCAGGCATCTTTGATCAACCACGCTCTGCTACCAGTTTGAATTTTGGCCTAACCTAACCCCTTTCTTTCTCTATAAAAATGAATAATCTACCCACCTGTACGCTTTCTCCAACTCCAGTACACTCCAGAAATCACCTTAAAACACCAGCACCACAAGACTTACGACCCAAAAAACAACTCCTACCAGACAGAGAGCTCTCCCATACCAACCACACACCACCAACACGTGCTTTCTACTACCCCGTGTTATTGTTTACATCCTGCCGACGCCGCCGCCATCTTGTCTATGACGTCACAGCCTATGACGTCACAACACAACTTAAATACATCAACAGACACCTTCTAGAATCTACCACATGCTGTCCATATATAGGACACCCACCATATTTCAACAATGCATAAAATACCCATAACAATTATACAATATATAATCACACTTATCTATACCCATAACAATTATACAATATATAATCAACAGGAACTTATGAATATACTAGTATGTTCCCCACGCGACATGCTTCTGTTATCAGTTGCATCGTCCGAGTAATAGGCGCATGTCTGTAAGTTAATTCTTTTGGTATGTGACTGAGACGAATAGCACCTTCTCTTAATTAACCTGAAACTCAGGACAGCTTTTCAGGCATCCCAAGAGTTTCCAGTTTTGATTTTGAGATGACTAGTGGTATTGTTTCCCAACAACACCTCAATATTTGCTTTATCACTGAACAAGGTTTCTTTCCCTCCCATTTGGGTCAAAATGCAGATGCTTGAGTGTATCTTTTTGTGCTCGATAGTTCTAGCTGAACACATTCCAACATGGAATGAACTACCAGGCAACTCAGTATAAGAAGTCGAGTAAGTGGCAGAGTACTGCTCTCTCTCTCCAAAGGTTAACTACCTATTCGAATCTCTCTGCCCAGCAATCACAGACAGGTCTCTGGTTGGCTTGGAATTCTCGCATAAGACCCATGTCTCGTGCTAAACATTTGCCATTGTGAGAATTTTCAGACGTTGATATATCTCATTAGACTCATTATCATCATTCTGTTTACCCCACAGTATAACAGAAGTCTGTAGTCTTATGTTTCATTGCACTTGCCTCATTTACAACTGCGATGACGCAGAATGATTTTTTTCAGACAATTTGAGTTTTGTCTTCTAATATACATTCTCTAATTTGTTAGGTGTTCAATTATTCTTTGTTCACCCTGAATTGAAAATGAATAATGGAAGACTTCACTTGTTCCCCGCCCAACTAACTGCTTCCAGAATAAATAGAAAATTCCTCCCTGATCCAACACACAAGAAGTGGTTCTTCAGGCAGTACAATCCCATGTGTTTTCATTACTGGAAGACTCATCGCCTTCATTGCAAGTTCCAACTTTCTTGCCGAGCAGCAATGAAATAGGGGAATAACTTTTTCAGTCCTCTGTAAAACACCAGGGATTAGACCCATCTTCACTGGTTGGTTTCATCGACAGGAAATTTTCTATGATCAGAATCGTGAGAGTTCACTTCTCTCCAATTCAACTGTGAAGACTTAGGTCCACAATCACCTTAGTCATTCACTAAGTAGTATTGTTTCTCATTAGTTGAGATTCAACTACTTATGAGAAACTTCTGTCTTGCCATCACAGGGACCTCGGTTTCTAGAAGGCATTTGACTCGTCTAATGTGCACATGGTTCGTTTTCAACATCACGCTTCAAAAGGTGGGTGTCATGTCATAACTATGTCTCGGAGACTTGGATGAGCAATCATTCGGCTATTGTTGATGAGTCCAAATCCTTCATGATCTCCTGCACTTTAGACTTTGTATTGGTTGATCCAGATCAGTCATTACTTTGCCTATTGGTGTGTTGCTGTACCTACGAAGGATCGACACCCTTCATTGAGTGTTGATACCTGTATCCACTGCCGACTTCCAATGCAGAAGTGTCTAATGCCATGTCTTCCTCTGAGTCTTACGAGATTGTGCGAAACTTCTCTGCAATTAGATACGTCCACTGTTCACTCTGAGAGAGCGAGCAGCACCAGTGGCTGAGTGCATTTCATCACTCCGGAGAATATGTCAGACCGGAAGATAGATGTAGTCTCATGACGACCATAATCATATCTTTCTTCGTTTGGGTCTGCCCACAGGTCCTTGGAACCTATTTTCCTTGGACCGGTGGTGGATGCTCACAGGTTGTGTTTGCTTACCCATCTCCTTCAAGAGGACAAGTTGCATCTCGCCTATGGTGCGCGGTTCTAGAGGCAAGAAGGATGCGAGAGTGACTGGCATCTCCACAATCCCCTCCTCGTCCTTCTACTCTTCCTTCAGGTTGAGGATAGGATTCAAACTTACACTTGTTGGTTGGGCATTTGATGCGGTAAGCTTGCACATCTAGTTTCCTTTCTATTTTTCTTATTAGAATCATAGAAGCAATCCTCCTCCTTCCTCTAGCAAGGGGAGGAAGGACACTAACAATAATGCAAACCCTTCCCAGAACTTTGTATTAATACCTCCGACTCTAAATATTCTTCCCAGCCCTTTTTCGGATGAGTTAAATTACTCACTCATTTCGAAAAGGCCCAGAAGTCTGACCCTTGATCATGCAGCTCCTATACTCTGATCAAGTTGTCAGAGGCAGGGCACTCCTCCTCGCTCTTACGACCAGGAGGAATAGCCCAGGTGTGCTGAACTCCAGTCAGTTCTAGAGGCTTACTGACATTCCTCCCACCAATCAGTGAGTCTTCCTAATGTAAAGGACCGAGGGTTTGTATATCGTGTAGGAACAAATTACAATTTTTTAAAGTAGGTAAATTGTATTTTTCCTAACTATACAAACCTGAGGTCCTTCACTTTAATGCCACCCCTCAATCTGAAACCTGAGCTGAAAGGCAATGTGGAGTGTTTACGTCCGGGCAGGCGGGCCTCCCAGCCTACCAGACGGTAATTACTGCCTAAGGACCTCAGGTTTGTATGGTTAAGAAAAATACAATTTACTTTTTAAAAATTTAAATTTTTTAGCCCAGGCCAAAAGAAAAGAGAAAGAAGTAAAAAGAACAAAATTGGGGCCCAACCACAGACTGACCTGTTAAAAGAAGAATGTTTACAAGTCAAAAGAAAACAGAAGCAGGAAAAGAAATTTAAAGTTTGGAAGAAAAAGAATTAAGGAAATATACGATGTAGGGATTAATGATGTCCACAAAATTATAGAAAGAGGTGACTTTATGGATGTTCAAGAGACAAGTTATGAATTGGATCATTGAGTCAGTCTTATCAAGGAAGAAGACAAAAGAATTACTGTAAATATTAGACCCTAGCTTGAAACTGGGAAATTAATCCTAACATATACTAGCTTTAATAACATTCATTCACAAATGAAATAAAAATTGGGAGCAACACAAAGTTAAAGTTGGACAACCTATTAGGAACACATGAAAAGTAAAGGGTAGAGGGAACTGCAGCTGGTGCTTTAAGGGACATTGTAATTTTTAATTGTGTTCTGAAGACTTTGTCTTGAAATAACTAACACTTCAAAGGTAGTGCATTAAAATTTGAAGTGTACAAAGTAACAACATAATTTGAGAATGAAGTTCCAGTTCATTACTTGTGTTACTGATACACCCTACACAAGAGAAACTAATGGCCCCTAGTTTTGCTAAAAACATTAAGTTGATCTCTTTCAAATAATTTTCAAAATACCTAAATAGAATTTATTAGACCTGGATCAGTATGTAGTTAAATTATGATTATGTTAATACTATCATTACAAGAAGTATAGAATGATTGATTTTGTTGTAATCTAGCATATTTCCCTTAGACAGTTGTAAGATATCTTTTCATTATTATTATTATTATTTTGTGTTATTATTATTATTATTATTATTATTATTATTATTATTATTATTATTATTATTATTATTATTATTATTATTATTATTATTATTATTATTATTAATGTGAGTTAACTGCTCTTGGTTTAATATAAATCAAATAGTATGAGAAATTGTGCAATGTTAGATTATTAAAATGCAGAGATTAGCGTAACTGTGATAGGAGATAACAATCTTTGGAGCAGTGGGATTAGAGGGTAAGAGTCAAGAGACCAAATAAAAGTAAAGATTAATGCAGTTGATGACTGTACAAAATTCCTGTCAATGGAAATTGCAAAGTAAAATTTAAGATATTTGCTGTTGGATTTAGTACATCACTTTGTTCATTGATTAAGCAGTCTTTTCATTGTTCTCTTAACTGACAGTTGTGGCAGAAGTGGCAAAAGCAATTTTACGGGAAGATCTTCCTTTAGGTCTTTGCATATTGTTCATGCTTGAGCAACCTGATGATGCAAGAGCAATTCTCTCAAGTCTTCCACGCACTGATGTATCACTTCAGGTAAGCTTTATTAGCAGATAAAGTAATATGTAGGTTATTCCTTTTTCCAGTCTTGGTTTGCTCTATATAAAAAGTTAAATTAATACAAAATTGATGTAACTAGTAACTGCAAGCTTAAGTGAATATATACTGTAATAGCACCCACTGTAATAGCAACCATCATTCACAAGTTAAAAATTGTGAGAAATTGTTTTAGGTATCCTGAAGGGTTTCATTGTTCAGATTGTTTTTCTTTCTTTACAGATGACTCAATATTATTATGCTTTGCAAATTTACACTTCTTTGTACCCTTGGACTAAGCCCACCATTGCCCCTGTTTTCTTACATAATCCTACAGATGTCATTGATTGTGTCTCAGTAATTGTTGATAACATAAAGGAGGAGCAACAGAATCCGGACATATCGAAATTCATTGAGTTTTTCAAAAGCACTCAAGAGCTTGTAGCAGATTATGTACAGGGGCAGGCTCTTCAAAGACTGGGTGCTGGAGTAGATATTGATAGGTTCTTGACAGACAGCAGCTATAAGGAGGATACAGTCTTAGGTCTGGCCATGACAATGGAGGAGGAAGTCTTGAACTTAGCCATTACACTTGCTCGCAAGTATGACGTTTCACTGTGGCAAGTGTACATGACTCATCTTCAGCACCTTTTTGATTCTGATGCAAGTACCACCGAGATTAAGAGTCACATAGATCAGAGAAATCTGGTTGAAACTCTCAGCAAAGATTCAAAGGAGTTTGTGGTGAGGATGGAACAAAATGTCCTGTTGACAGTGAATGGCTGTGACCATGAGCGCCTCCTTTTATACTACTTCCTCATTGAACAGTGTGGTACAAAAGATAATAGTAAAACAGCTGCTGCACACATAAAGCTCTTGAAGAAACTTAAGGGTTCAGCCAAAGGTCTGAATTATAAGATGTTACTTAAGCCTGATACTGATATTTTGGCATTGCTTCGCCCAGTTTTGACTGCAGAGAATGTGAATAGCCTTGCTAAAGTTGCCAAGAGTGTGCCTTGCAGAGAAGGAGCAGGTATTGAACAGAGTACGGTGTACTGTGCTTGGGCTCAAAAGTTCTTCTTTGATTCTGCAGGAAATAAGAAACCAAAAACATCCTCAGATTGGATTCATAGGTAAAAAATCTTGTTACTGGCTTGAAACAAAGAACAATATTTTTTAAATATATGACTATTAATAAACCTCTTAATAGTTAAGGTTTTTATTGCAATGTTCATATTGTCTTTTGCAGGTATGAAGCATGTAGCGAATATATGCAAAAGATGAATGCAGATGATGTGCTTAAGTTTGTAGGTCAGCTGGTATTGTCAGGGGAAGGATGTCAACTTGTGCCTCTGGAAGCTAGGATGGAGATAACTCGAAGGGTGTTTAAATTCTGTCAGCAGCAAGAAAAAGAGAAGGTATGGTATTTAAGTATAATGAAGAGCTTTATATTCCACAGGCCTTTGGCATTTTCTGCAAATCAGTTATAAGCAATGGGAAGCTTGAGAGTGTGATGAGTTTACTATACTGTGGTTTTGTATAGGAAGAGCCACTGAATCTAAAGGTATCTTTTTTTGTGGCGTGGCACTGTTTGTCAAGAAATCAGATTCACTGTTGACTGGTAGGTTTCCATGGCATGATAATTAAATTAAGAATTGCTGGGCATGGGTAAAGTACGTACTGTATTATATTTCTCTATGTACAGTAAGTTCCAGAAGTGAAGCGACAAATATCAGAGGATTTTGTTCGAAATTCACTAACTGGCAACTACAACTCGTAGCAGAAAAACTTTTTTTTTTCCCACAGTGAAAGCCCTATCAAGCAAAATTAAGCTAACATATGATGCACAAATATCAAATCTATGATATTTATAACAATCATATGAAAAAATTACTTTAATAGTAATTATTTTAAAGTATAGTAATTACTTCAAACAACAGAAACGAAACAATTTGAATTTTTCATTCAACACAGGATTACCAACATTACCAATGTATATTTCGAGCAATGTGGAAACAAATATTTAATATCATAGTGCATTATCAATTATTTTAGCGAAGATGCATCAAACCATGTAAGTATCAATAGGATGTAAAGGGAAAATCTCCGCAACATTAAACATAATCAACCATGAATGCACCTAGATTCAACAGAGAAGTTGGTTGTGGTTGATAGTTCTGATTCTAGCTTCTAGGACCTAGCATAAAACACTATCTTCAAGAAAGGCTCTGAACTGCTGCTGCTACCTTCAGGTGACTAGGCCTATAGTTCCGAGCATAGCAAGGCTTACAATGCCTTGCACCTGGGAAACAGGCTCCCTATATAAAAAATAAGAAAGACAGTCGCAAGCAACCAAAACACCCGTAAAATCACCACCTGGTTAAGTAGGGAGACGACAGACCCCAACTACCCCTCCCCCCCTCTACCTCTACCCACAATACTAACTCCACCTTTTTCACTTCAACCTTTTACCTCAAACCTTCGAATCATATTCCAACCGTGAAATTTAAGACTGAATTTGCGTAAGTGGGCGTATCACAAGGGAGTGATATCACCCAAATTCATATTTCCACGGACAACCAGTAACCAGTTTGATCCAGTCAAGCATTATTGTATAACAGAAATTTATGAGTTTTTTGGGGATATATATATATATATATATATATATATAATATATATATATATATATATATATACACATATATATAGAAGCACCCGAGCATGACCAATAGGCCTGGTGCTTGATTCTTAAAACAGACCTCTGGTTTATTCCTGACTAGATTAAAAGGTCCTGAGAGAGAGAGAGGAGAGAGAGAGAGAGAGAGAGAGAGATAGAGAGAGAGAGAGAGAGAGAGAGGAGAGGAGGATAGAGAGAGAGATCATAACAGGAGATACTCGAATTGAAATAATGCTTGCCAAGCATATTCATACTCCGGATCGTATGGACAAGAATAGTCTCACTTATGCACTGGAAAAAAAAAGGTGGAAAACTACGAAAATACTTGTTTGGTGCGACCCTGAATGCAATTCCACATGCAAAAATTTGCACAATTGAGAAATTCAATAAAGGGATTTTGACGTAGGAAAAATCTATTTCTGGGTGATTGGCTCGTGTCGCCCTATGAAATATCCTTAAGATCATTATTTCTAGGTAAAATTAATCTAAAATTACCAGAGAAAAACAAAATTAAGAAAATGTCAGTAAAACTGACTCGCTCACTCTATAAAAGAAGTGTCGGTATGGGAATATAGGCGAGTGGGATCACTACCACGAGTCATTCACCATTTAGACCTTCCAACATAAAATCCCCACCAGAGAGAGCTGATACTAAAGGGTGATGCGGCCGCTACTACTACTACTACCGACGCCACGGACAGCAGCGCCCCTAGCGGTCATCCTTAATCTATGAACATCTTGTCCTGTAGGGTGGGCAAAAGAAAACAGGGTGGGTTTCATAGGGCGACACGAGCCAATCACCCAGAAATAGAATTTTCCTACGTCGAAATCCCTTTTCTGGGCTCAGCTCGTGTCGGCCTATGAAATAGTACCAGAGAAACAGACAAGATGGGAATAAGGACAAATGAAACCCAATAGTAAAAAGGAGATATATAATATAAGTGAATCAGGGACATTACAGTATACAAACAAAGTACTTAAAGCTAACTTATCCTAAACAATGGCATGGTAAAGAAAGCAATCAATATAAAGTACTTAAAATTAACTTATATTAGACATAGTAATACATAATAGTGTAATGGCAAAAACAATATAGAATGATTCACTTAATTAAGATATTTACAAAATATACAAACTCATTGTGGTTCTACCTAGCATAAAAATAAGGGTAGAAACACTGAAGTACATTATATGTAACATAACGTGGATGTCCCTAGCAAAAAAATAAGGGACAATCCACCAATATAATTCTAGCGGCTAAGGCTAGAGTATCCCGAGTAGCATGGCAATAGGGTGAGGCATGTTGGACGAGGTAGGTAGAAAGGAGACCTGGATCTATACTACAACTACTGTGCAGTATCAGGAGAAACAATGTTTCCCGCTGCTACTGCAGAAAATTTTAAAGATTCCAAGGACTTCAGGTAATGACGTTTAAAGACTGTCGGTGATTTCCATCCAGTATACTTTTTAAGATCCTCAAAGTTCATATGTTGGAAGTAATTAATTGAGGTGGCTACTCCTCTGATGTCATGTGCTTTTGGAAATGAATCAGGGTTGGCTTGTTTAATGAAGTAAAGGATCTGTTGTCTGATTCCTTTCACTGATAAAGTGCCACCTTTTTCTCTCATAAAGAGAGAACCTGAGGATCTAGAGGATGTACGAGATAGAAAGGCTCTTAAAGTTAATACTGGGCAGAGAGAAGGATCTTGCGGAAGTGGGATGACCTTCCAAGGAGCCCACCTTGCAAGAGGATCCTCATTTTTTGCTAAAAAGCTACGATCCGGGGAAAGTAGAACTTCTCCTGAGGGGAGAAATTCCACATGACCCGCATCTCTGGATAGAGCCGACAGTTCTGAAATTCTGGCTCCTGAAGCCAGGCTTAACAAAAATAACGTCTTTCTAAGGAGCATAATGAATGTGCAAGACGAGTTGTCAGTATCTGAGGCTAGTTTGAGGACATCATTTAAGAACCATGAAACTGCAGTAGGCCTTTGAGAAGGTCTGAGTCTAGCACAGGCTTTGGGAATAGACGTAAAGTAAGATTCTGTTAGGTCTATTTGGAAACCCAACTGAAAGATTTTCTTCAAAGCCGATTTATTAGTAGTGATAGTGCTAGCTGCTAAACCTTTTTCAAACAAGGACCTGAAAAAGGATATAGCTAAATTAACTGTCATGGTTGTAGTGTTTGATTCATTCAGGAAGGATGCTAATTTTTTAACAGCTGAGTCATATTGCCTAATAGTTGACTCTCTTTTGTCTGATTCTAGAAAGAGGATGTTTTGTGGATCAATATTAGCATCTTTTTTAGCCGCAAACTTCATGAAGTCCATAAAGTTAGGGTCTGGAGAATTCCTGAGGAAGCGAACACAGTCCTCATTTGTACTGATTGCGACAACTTGGGATTGGGAATCCGTTGAGGTCGGAGACCCAATTCCAGAAGCAGCGGATACCAGTTGCTTTTTGGCCAGTCTGGAGCAATCAGAGCTACTAGTCCCTTGAAAGTCCTCAGCTTGCTCAAGACTTTCAAAAGAAGATTCACTGGAGGAAATATATAGATTTTCCTCCATTGATTCCAATCTAACGACAGGGCGTCCGTGGCATAGGCCAGAGGGTCCAGGTTGGGGGCCACATAGCAAGGGAGCTTGTGGTTCACTTGTGAGGCGAAGAGATCTACTTGTAAGCCTGGGACTCTCCGGCATATCCACTGGAATGACCTGTCGTCTAGGGACCATTCTGATTCCAGAGGGACTGACCGGGACAAAGCGTCTGCTATCACATTTCTTACCCCCGCCAGGTGAGTGGCGGACAGATGCCATCTGTGTTTTTTGTCTGCTAGCGCAAAGATGGCTATCATGACATGATTCACGTGTTTGGATTTGGACCCTCCTCTGTTGATGCAATGTACTACCACTGCACTGTCCAAAACTAGTCTTAGATGAGACTTCTTCGGGGGAAGGAGTCTCTTCAGGGTAAGAAATACTGCCATTGCTTCCAGGACGTTTATGTGAAGCTGGCGGAACTGAACTGACCAAGTCCCCTGAACTTGTTTGAATTGAGAATATCCCCCCCATCCGGACAGGGAGGCATCCGTGTGAATGGTTAACACTGGAAGGGGATATTGAAGGGGTACTAATTTGGCAAGATTCTTCACTTTTGTCCATGGACGGAGCTGATTGCGAAGGATCTGTGGAATTACTGACAACTTGTCTCGAGATTTGACGTTTGCTCTCGATCGCCAAACTCTATTTATATCTTTCAGCCTTGCTTTCAGGAGGATGTCTGTCACTGAGGCAAACTGAAGAGAACCCAGGATTCTTTCCTGGTTTCTCCTTGATGTTTGTTTGCATTTGAGAAATTGTTTCACAGACTTGGCTATTTTCTTTTCTTTTGACCACTGGAATTGACAGATTGTGGGAAGACAAATCCCATTGGATTCCTAGCCACTGAAAACGAGACTCCGGAGTGAGTCTGGATTTCGTTTTGTTTATCTGGAACCCCAGATGTTCCAGAAATTGAACTACCTTCTTCGTGGCTTTGAGACATTCCTCGACCGTTGGTGCCCAGATCAACCAATCGTCGAGGTATGCTGCTACCATTATCCCCTGAGTTCTCAACTGTTGAACTACCACTTCTGCTATTTTCGTGAATACCCTGGGGGCTACATTCAGACCGAAGGGCATCACTTTGAATGAGAAGCTCTGATTTCCTAGTTTGAAGCCTAGGAATGGGGACGGAAGTGTCTGGCTATAGGGATATGATAGTATGCGTCTGTAAGATCGATAGAGGTTGTGACGGCCCCACGGGGAAGTAAGGTCCGTACCTGCGAGATGGTGAGCATTTTGAACTTGTCGCAACGAATGAAAGAGTTTAGCTTTGACAAGTCTAAGATTACCCTTCTTTTTGTTGAGCCTTTCTTTGGCACGCTGAATAAGCGACCTTGAAATTTTAGATGCTTGACTCTCGCAATAGCTCCTTTCTGAAGGAGTTCCTCCGCATAATCTGTCAATTCCTTTGATGGTACTTGATAGAATGATTTGATTGGAGGAGAATCTTTGATCCAACTCCAACCCAATCCTTTGGACACGATGCTCTGTGCCCATTTGCTGAACCCCCACCTGTGACGGAAGAGGAACAGCCTCCCTCCTACCTGGGGAGCCTCACTGTTGTTGAGCGGGTTGACCTCCGCGCCCTCCTCTGAAGTGCTTGCCTCTTGCAGCTCTTCCTGTGCCACGCTGGCGAAAGTGGCCCCTCGCCCTGCTACCCCTAGAGAACCTATTAAAGGTTGGGTAGGCCTGGCTTTCATACATTGAATTGAAGGCCGGCGAGACTGCATAAGAGGTGGAAGGTTGACTTTGAGGAGACAACAGGAGAATGGGCTGTGTCTGCTTCGAGGTTGACGGCTGTCCCTGTTGTGTAACTGGGACGGCCTGAACAAAATGCTGTTGCTGCTGTTGTTTCTGGTAAGGTTGGAACCTTCTACCTGTCTTCTTTAGTTTCTTACCAGCAGCAGGGGCGGTCTCTTGTTTCCTCTTGGAAGAGATGCCCCATCTGGCTCTAAGGCTCTGGTTAAGCCTAGCAGCCTCGTGGTGCACCTCATTCACAGAGGCCTCTGGGAAGAGGTCCGCACCCCACATGCTGGAAGCTAAGAGTCTATTAGGCTCATGCCTGATAGTTGCCTCCTGCAAGACATGCTTTCGGCAGTTCCTTCTGGCTAGAAAGAAGTCAAAAGCATCGGCTTGGACCGTCTGGAGCTGGGATTTAGCCAGTATCTTGAACAATGGTTCTGTGGCGTAAGACAGGGCAGCCATTTCCGTAATGATCAGGGAGTTAAGAGACCTCCCAAATCTTGTACGGGCATCAAACTCTGCCTGAATAAGGGTATCAGGCAGTCTTGGAAGCTTCTCGCCAAACTGATCCATTGCGCAGTCTGGCTTCAGCTTACCTACTGAGAACGTGGCAGGTAAGTTCTCCCACAATTCTCCAAAGGCCGGGAAGAGCGGAGATGTAGATTCCGCTTCCCTCAACTGTGGCATGGGCTCGTCCTTGAGGACTGCCTGAAGAGTCGCTTCTACTACCTTGGTAGCGAACGGAAGAGAAGCCTCCTCCTCCGTAGCGAAGATAGTAAATGGACTCTTGAATGCCTGGAGTTTGGTGTTGGTACATTCCCAATCCTCCAGGCAGTGAACCCATTCCCGCTGTGCATGATCCCTACTATACAGCACAGTCTCTCGGGAGATCTTATCCTCTCTATTGAGAGCAGTGACGGTCAGCCTAGCATACCCAATGAAAGGCTGAGTCAGTCCGGGAGGATAGAACTCGAAGTCCTCAATCCTTCGAGTTCCACACTCCGGGATAGAAATCATGCCGTCCTTGAAGGGGGCATAAGCGGCCACTCTCCATGGGTTATCCATAGAGAAGGCTGGTAGGGATTCATAAGGAGGTAACTGTAAAAGACCAGTACCTGCTACAGGGGAGCTTGGCTGAGGAGCCTGGTTGAGGCCAGCAAAGCGGTCGTCGTGCTCTCTAACTCGGTTAGAGAGATCTTGAATAGACTGACCAGACTGGTTAATGGTGTTTGACAGCTGTGCAAACATCTGTTCAAACTTGGAGCCAAGAGAGCCAACCATCTCTCCCACTTGTTGCATTACTACTGCTGAGAAAGTGGTGGGATCAAAAGAGCTCGGTCCCGCCACCCCAACAGGAGTTACCGGAGTAGATCCGGTAGATGCCTGGAGAAGGCGTTGGCTCGGCCGGAGCGCGAGCCTTCTCCTTAGAAGCCTTGCTTCTAGAGCTCTTAGAATAGGAAGAGCTAGGCTTTGCTTTCACCGCGTCTGCGTAGGAAGTCGTAGACTTCCTAGCTGAAGAAGACGACGACTTCTTAGAAGTCGTCTTATGCAGTGTCTTCTGTTCTCTCTGTCCCTTCACCTTCGGGGGTACAGAGAGAGCGGGAGAGCGAGCAGGGATCTCAGATCCCGTGAAGCCTTGGAATGAAGAGGAAGAAGGGACAGGGGAAGAAGATCCAGGAGCACCCAAGGAAAGACCTTGGGCGCCCGACACACCTACCTCAACCAACAAATCCTCTGCCCCTACCGCCATAGGCTCAATATTCAGGTCCAGGTTGGCCACATCTGGGACCGGCTCCTGCGTAGAGACGGACCCGAACGCCTGCTGCACCTCCTGCTGAATAGAGGCTATGAGTGGGGCTGCCGAGATGGGATCCACATATCCGGTCGCCTTGCCTCCGGGGAAGATCTGGACGGCCAGCTTCTTATCAAGTATATAAGGCTGGCCCTTGGCGGCGTTCTTCCCGAAGCCGCCCACCCAAGCCTTCAGGGTTGCCAGGGCGACTTCCTTCACGGCGGCAGCCTGAAAGAGAAGGCGATATGAAGCTTCTAGCGGCGGAGTACGGTTTAAAGAAGCTTAAAACTAAGGATTAGTAGATGATAGACCAAGAAAAGTCCAGGAGTAAACTCACCCCACCCAAAAGCTGACTCACGAGGTCGTAGCAGATGGTGCAAGCCTCCGGGTGCCGAAACGATCAGTCTGTTTGTGGTTGGTGGCACACGGGGCGTGGGTCCTACACTCTTCATGGGCGCAGTGGTCGTACAAAACGTCGCGTTGCAACCTGGGACCTGGCAGTTGGTAGCCTGTAAGTGGAGAGATACATGAGTATCAGGTGCACACTTACAGCCTAACAAATACTCCGCTGCATGCCGGAGCATGTAAGTTAGATTAAACCAGAGCCCCGCCGTAATACGTGTGGTAACTAGGCGGTTGGAGTTGGTCTAAGGCTACGCCGGAGACAGGAAAAAGATTCCAACCAGGAGTGGTGAGGAGCCATGAAACCACGACGGAGAACGACGGAGATAGTACATAAAATAAAACTAAAATTCACCGTAATAGTAAGGGTATATCCGTATATAATGAGTTATAAAACTTTCCGTCTACTAGAAGAGTGCCCGGGTAAGGAGCGAGCTCTCCTCCGGTAGCGGAAAACAGGATATAGTAGGCAAGCAACAGACCACTAGTAATTGTCCACCCCGCCCACTGGCGGAGCCAGACGGACCTATAACCGAAGAGGCCCCCGGCTTCAGCGGAGGCTCCGTCCGTTAAGGTAGGGGAAGGGTGGGACTGAGGCAATAGGTGGGGGGTCCCGGCGTAAACATGGCGGGAGAGAGAGAGGGGGAGGTGGCCTACCCCCCCCGTCGCTACTACTACCGCTCGGTAACCTGGTACCCGATAATAAGTGGTCGCCCTAAACCCCACCCAGCTGGTATGGAGCTCCAGGCCTCCTCAGAGGGAGAGGGAGGTAGGCTACTGTGGTTGTCATGGCAACCAAGGAGATCCACCACCCTGACCCCTCCCTTAACCTGGTAGGGAGGGAAGGGGAAGGGTAAGGTGCTAAGGGACACGTGATCGCAGGTGGCCTAAGCCGCGATAGCAACACAACCACAGAGGGGCCACGTGAACCAGACTGTACCAACACATGGCACAAGCACCTAGGCTAGCCTAACACCCTAAATAACACTGATAATACATCGTAAAGGAGGAAAAGACACTTTTAGTAAAAGAGAAAGAAGCCCAGGAGGAGGCAAGCTGATCCGAAGAACAGTTGACTACTCGGAGCCAGCGGTAGCCGATGAAGAGCAAGAGCTGGGATGCTGGGCCAGAAACACGGTATAGCCCTAAATACCAAACTAAGAGAAAATGGTAAAAAGGGCTGTGTCCTAGCTATAAAAACGATGTAATAATACGATGAACGTAAAAATAAAAAGCCCATAAGCATAAGATGTCCCAGTATGGGAGACCGGGAAATCTTAAACACGAGGCGGCACACGGCCGCCACGAGTCAACCGGGAGACCGTATATGACCTATAAAAAGGAAAATACTGGTCCCTGGAAGACTAAAATACTAGGAAATACTACTTATGAGGCACTTAACTTAGCCGAAGCAATTGCAGCACGTTCCATCGTAATGGTTGAAAGTAATCCGGGAAAAAACAACACAAGGGAAAAATGCACCTGGCGCTGTAAAGCTAATGATTAAGGATGACCGCTAGGGGCGCTGCTGTCCGTGGCGTCGGTAGTAGTAGTAGTAGCGGCCACATCACCCTTTAGTATCAGCTCTCTCTGGTGGGGATTTTATGTTGGAAGGTCTAAATGGTGAATGACTCGTGGTAGTGATCCCACTCGCCTATATTCCCATACCGACACTTCTTTTATAGAGTGAGCGAGTCAGTTTTACTGACATTTTCTTAATTTTGTTTTTCTCTGGTAATTTTAGATTAATTTTACCTAGAAATAATGATCTTAAGGATATTTCATAGGCCGACGCGAGCTGAGCCCAGAAAAATTATTAACTAACAAGCTGGAAAATATGTTTCCTTGATTCTTGAAATAGGCGTAATCATGTTACCAATGCTAAACGCGCATTTAACTTGGATTTAGTTTTTTTTTTCTACACCAACTTCTGTCTTATTTATATTTCATTTAATCAGATGCTAAACTTCTTTGTGCTTTATGAAAAGAAATCATAATAACTTTCGTTATAATGCTATAAAAGTAGAAAGTTAACTTACAAATATTAGGCCAGTGCTTATGCACTCAGTTCCTACTGCCACTCTATGGTGATTGGTGAACACTAAGTCTTGATATCACACTTTGAGAGCCGCAGATGTTTCTATGTTTTTTTTTTATAAACAATTATTGAACTAACATTGATCATTCACTGGGGAAATACTTTCTGTGCTTATACAGTTAATCATGATACGTATTATCAGATAAATAGGATGACAATAATTGAAATAAAATATACTAACTGACAACCCCTCGAGATTTTCTAAAGAAGAACGATCAATTCTGAGATTTGTCGCTTCACTTCTGGAACTTACTGTACAGTACTTTGTGATTGAACCATAAATTATATTTCATGAGGGTTACTTATTTTTCTTAGAGGTCTATCCTTTTAAATGGTTTTTGTTCCCCCATCATTAATATTTTACATTAAATTTTGTTCATGAAACTTACCTGTCAGATATATATATACGTAGCTGTATTCTCCGAAGTCCGACCGAATTTCAAAACTTACGAAACACGCAGTGGTCGGCCAGGTGGTTAGTACCCATTCCCGCCGCGGGGAGGCGGGTATCAGGAACTATTCCCATTTTCTATTCAGATTTTCTCTGTCGCCGGTACTGTAAACACCTGTTTTCAGTACCTCCGTCTTAGGATTTTGAAACTTCATTGCCGCTAAGTATCCTAATTGTCTTTTGATTTATTAACTTGGATTTGAGTTTGATTTGAGTTTGGTTTTGATTCATCTTTGCATTAGATATCTGAATCTAGTTAGGCTAGTTTCAGAGTGTGTTGTCTGCAAGGTAAGGTGAGGCTACCGAAAGCTTCGGTAGATCCGCACTGGGTATGCACGAGGTGTATGGGTCATGTTTCTTTGTTGAAAGATCGATGTAAGGAGTGTGAGAGTTTGACTGATTCCGAAGGGAAGACGTATGATTTCTATGTACACAAATTAGAGCGTGATTGAATTTTTGGGTCTTCCTCAAACACTGCATCAGTAAACAGAAGTCAGGGTAGTGAACCTGCTAACCTTCCTGTAGACTTTGTTTTGTCTAACCCTGTAGTATGGCCAACGGGCCATTAGGTTATGTCTGCGAGAGGTAATGCCCTTTCTGTTATTGTGGATTCCATCCGTATCTTGGAATCTAAAGTGCTCGCTCTCCAATCAGTGTTGTGAAGTGTAGTGCCCCTAGTGTTGTGGAGGGGGCGTCAGATCGGCCCTATAATGCCTCTAGGCCTGGACCTCTGTCGGACTCCCAGGACCAGGGAGAGGGGATGTCGAAAGCCGAAGGAGGGTTACGGGGAACCCCCACCGATCAGGCATCCTTTCGGCAGGACCTGTAGACGCTTCCCAGGCTGCCAAAGATTGTGCACGTGCAGGAATCATGAAGGATTGCTTCTCGTCCTCCGAGGCGTCCTCCCCGTGCAGGGGTTGGAGCTCTCAGAAGGACTCGCGCCCTCTAAAAAGAAGCTTTAGAGAAGAGGACGCTTCACGTCCTCTCTCTCGTCAGGAGGTTGCATCAGATCGGCCCTATAATGCCTCTAGGCCTGGACCTCTGTCGGACTCCCAGGACCCAGGGAGAGGGAATGTCGAAAGCCGAAGGAGGGTTACGGGGACTCCACACTGATCTGGCATCCCTTCGGCAGGACTTAATATCGATAAGCGTGACAAAGACGCAAGATGTCGCACAGGCAGCCATCGTCTTTGTCAAGAGATGAAGAATGTCCATAAGGATCGTCTTGATGACGATTGCCGTACGTCTTCTTATAACGCTCTTCAGTACACTCCTCAGGAAGCTCCTTTATCGGACACTCTTCAGAACACTCCGCAGGACGTTCCTTTACCGGAACTTCGCAAAGTTTCGGAGTTGTCTATTAAACATTTCCGACTTTCGTCCTTGGACCCTACTTCAAGTAGAAAACCCCCTTTTACGAGAGGAGCCTCAGAGTTTGATTGCTTCGCGGTCTGTTAAGGACCCTTCTCCTGTTCCCGTAAAGGAGACAGAGTCCTGGAGCGACTCGCAACCTACGAATGAAGAAGAGACTACTTCGTCATCATCTTCATCTATCAAGGTGTCGACCTGCCTTCTATAAGACTTGTTTGCTGACAAGTTTCGGCCCTCGGTCCCTTGCTCTCCTCTCTCGCTGTTGGTTTCCTAAACACTTTCAGATCTGCACCACCATCTGAAAGGGCTGTTCAGGACGATGGATATTTTTAACTCCTAGATTGGACCTGACTCTCTTCTCCAGAATAACTATCCAACCTGCATGGATAAGGTAGTCAGGTTGGTTCTGATGAGATGGCATCTAGAAGGAGACTTTAGTAATTTTGAACATCTAATTAAAGCAGTTTTCGGTGCGTTCAGGAAGGCGCTGCCTAAGAGAAACCTTCGGGTCCTACCCGCCGTAAGCCCAGTCTCTGAGCAGGAATCCTGCCCCTTCCTCGATTTCTAAGGGAATCGGGAAGACTATATGCTCAAATTCCTAGATTACTTTCTGTCATATACGTGGGTTCCCCCCATTGACAAGATGCTAAACGTTTTGTCAGGTAGTGGGTAAGACCCCATTGACGAAATATATAAACTCTTTGTCACGTAAATGGGTTAGTTCCCATTGACAAAGAGCCCAATAACATTCTATTGCGTAAGCGGATAAGCTCTCATTGACAAGATTCAGAAGAACCCTCATTTATTAGTCACTACCTCGCGAAGGCTCATCGGGCAAAGAGACTTGTAGACTATGTCCATGAAGTCTTATGTCCAATATCGTAAGAAGCTTGAGTTGTCCTCGTCGGTTCTCGGTTCTCATTTGAGGATCTCCTTCGATTAATACTAATTCGTTCTCTTGGCTAAGAGAACGAAGACAGTTGATTTCCATTCTCTCCCTCCCTCGGCGAGGAAAGGATGTAGTAGGGAGGTAGCTGTCCAAGTGTCTACAATACTCTACGTTTTGTTCATGGAAACTTACCTGTCAGATATATATATATATATATATAATATAATATATATATATAGATATATAATATATATATATATATATATATATATATCGCCAGGTAAGTATGAACAAACTTTATTATTACCATCAAGCGATTGTATGGTTCAAGTTATATACACATACCGTAGTTACCCCTACGGAGGACAACCGAGAGGACGATTATTCTTATTGCATTTAATGGGTACTCCCTGCAACCTTCCAGGAGTTGCCGATTTCCCTTTTAGATATTTAAGGTATTGTTACGACAATACCAATTCAGCCTTCTATATTCAGCAAAATCCGTTTCGCTTAAATATACCAGCTTGAGAGTTTTCTTTCTGTTCGATGATGATGATAAACCATTCATTCGTAGAATGGAGTAGCTGGCAACTCAGGCAGAGTAGTGCGAGACGGCGAACGTACACTGCTGTCACTAGAGCCAGCTCAGTTCCAGCTGGTTGTCTGCCATGCGCGGTCGGTTACGTCTCTCTCTCATGCGGGATTGACTGACTAACCGTATCTCTGCCCTACAATCACGGACTTTAGCCTCGAGTTGAGGGGAATTCTAGCATGCATGAATGAACATCTTCTTCACTTTGCGAGAATTTTTTCAACAGAGATATATATTAGACCTTTTCGGTTCTGTTTACCGCAAGGTAACAGAATTCTGTACGAATCTAACGTGGCATAGCACTATAATAATGCACACCTGCTTAAGCAAAGCGCAGCCTTATTAGGGAAGGAAACATGCTCGGTGAGGGAATGAATGAGTCTACTGGGGACCATTTCCTCGCTGGAGAAGTTTGTTTCCCTGAATAGACTGCAATTCAGACCTCTCCAGTTTTTCCTGCCGGAAAAATGGAATAGCATTGAAGATCTAGAAATGATTCTGAACATCTCTCAAAGTCAAGGATCACCTAAGGGGATAGCGAGACTGTGCCAGGCGTCTGGAGAGGGGTACAGATGTCCTGGCTCATAATCTCATAGAATTGGAAGCAATTCGGTTGGCTCTCCAGTTCTTCTAAAAACGAGTTGTTTACCCAGTGGTCCAGATCAACTCAGACAATTCCACAGCTCTCGCATATCTCAAGAAGTATCGAGAAACACTCTCTCGCTCCCTGTTCAAGTTAACGAGAGAGAGCATGTTGTGAGAACAAGCACGGAACGTAACGATCCTCAAGAGGTTCGTTGCACGTTGGCAGAACGTCCGTGCGTATCGTCTTGATCGACTGCAGCGAATACTGACGTCAGAGTAGAATCTTCGCTTAGAAGTTTATCGGGGTTTGTGGAGACTTTAATGGCGTCCTGTGACATATCTCTTCGCAATGTTGAAGACGAAGAGGCTTCCTCTAGACTGCTCCCTTATTCTCGATCTAGGAGCGGTAGCTATATACGCCTTCCTATGGGATTGAACGGGGATGGATGTTTAGTCTCTTTCCCCTATTCAAACTTTTAGGAGAAGTAATAAGATCATTTCTGGCGTCAGAGGGTGCGAGCATGATGCTGATCGCTTCATTTTGGCCTTCGAGAAACTGGATTCACAGAGGTCACGTCCTTCCTAGCGCACTTTCCAAGGACCTTTCCCAAGAGAGTCGCTCTACTCTAACAGCCCCACTTCGAGAGGTACCACAAAACCTCTCCGCTCCGAGTCTGACTCCGTTCAGACTATAGAGAAGTTGATCGGAGCGAGAGGCTTTTCAAGACTAGTGGCAAGTGCTATTGCCAAGGCAAAGAAGACCTTCCTATCTTGCAGTGTACCAACCGGAATGGGCCGTTTTTGCAGATGGTGCAGGAAGAATGGCTTTTCCTCCACCTCGGCCTCTGTGAATTAGATTGCCGTCTTCCCTTTCAGCTTGAGGAATGTGGATAAGCTGGCAGTCCCATCTATTTGAATGGTGCGCTGCTCGCCAGAACGCCTCTCAGGTTGCTCCTGTTGACGATTCTATGTCCTCCGCGTCACGTCAGGAAGTTCATCATGACGCCTCTCTTGACTCTAGTCGCTCTCCTCTTCGGGACTCTCTTCAAGACGGCGTTCTATGCATCAAGACGCTCGGCAAGACCTTCATGAGGACGCCTTTCGAGACACTCGACGCTCTGTTGAGAGGAAGGAACATCACTACTCTTGTAGCAAGGATTGTTTTCCTGCTCCCCAAGACGCTCCCCCCCTCCTCTCCTCATAGTGCTCCGTGTACGTTACGTGACCTTCGCTCTACTGCGAAACAGGATGTTGTTCAAGCTGCTAAGCTTGACGCCCGGCAAGCTGCTTTGCATAGTCAAGCAGCTCGCCAAGAGGCCCCTCTCTCGTCCCTAAGGGACGCTCCGTCGGCTGCCAGATATGACACTGGTTCGGCAGCTAAGCTGGACACCAAGCGTGACGTTTTTTCTTGACGCTCGACTGGACGCCAGGCGTGACGCTTTTATGGATGCTCAGCGTGACACTTCTCTGCAAGCTCATCAGGACGCCAGGCGGGATGCTTGGCTGGACGCTCATCTGGACGCTCAGCGTGACGCTTCTCTGGATGCTCGTCAAGACGCCAGGCGTGACGCTTTGCTGGACGCTCGTCTGGACGCTCAGTGTGACGCTTTTCTGGACGCTCGGCAGGACGCCCAGCGTGACGCTTTTCTGGACGCTCGGTAGGACGCTCAAGAAGTATGTTGTCGTCAACCTTTAGACTCAGAGATTTGGATCTGTCGAACGGCAAAGCATGTCACGATCTTTGAGGTCTGTTGAAATCTCGAAACTGCATAGTTCGAAGCTTCCGACATGGGACTTAGACGTAGTCTGGAAGTTCCTGATGTCGAAGCCTTTCGAACCTCTCCTTTCTGCGAACTTAAAGCACGTGGCCAGAAAGGCTTATTATTATTTCTAACCACTATAGCTACAGCAAAGAGGGTTAGTGAAGTTTAAGCCATCAGCGGACATATTGGCTTTAGAGGACATAATGCGGTGTGTTCTCTAAGCCCTTCATTCTTGACTAAGAATGGAAACCCATCTAACCCTTGGCCCAGAAGCTTGGAGATCAAGGGGATGGCAAAAATTATTGGGCAAGATCCAGAGAGAGTCCTGTGCCCTGTCAGGGCTCTCAAGTTTTATCTAGATAAAACTAAGGAAAGTCGAGGTCCTTTGGACAATCTGCGGTGTTCCGTAAAAAGGCCAGACTTGCCCATGTCAAAGAACGCCCTGGCGTTCTTTTTAAAGAGCTTTTTCAAAGAGGCTCATTCGTCATGTTTGGACAAGGATTTGAAACTTTTAAAGTAAATGCTCACGAGGTGAGGGCGTGGCCTCGGAGGCATTTCTAAAGAGCATGGCACTCAGTAACATCCTGAGTGCCACATTTTAGCGAAGCAACTCTGTGTTCGCTTCACAATACCTGCGGGATGTGAAGACGACATATGAGATCTGCTGCTCGCTAGGGCCATACATGTCCGCAGACACAATCTTGGGGGCAAGAAGTACCACTCATCCTATCCTATAGAAAATGGTTAGGAAGAGCTGTTAATTATAGTTGTTGGGTCGGCCGCCAGTGGCGGACTTCTCAATTCTTAAGCCTCAGTTAAACATCCTTAACTTTGGCTAGGTTGGTCAGGTTGTGATATATATTACTTCTTAGCCCTCATGGTATGGTCAATATGGTCTAGTCACATTGTGGTCACGCTCCCGTTAACAGATCATCTAGAACTCACCAGCTATACAGGTCACTACCTTGCTGGTGACTCTAGTAAAGCAAAAGCTGTCTTGGGTGACAGTAATCACGAAGTCAGCTATGCTAACAGGTATGGAACCAAGATGTCCATCATCTGCATGCAATGTGTTTCCTAAATCATTCTATTCTGTCCCTTCCCACCTCCAAAGGTTGGATTCAGCTATTTATATATCTGACAGGTAAGTTTCATGAACAAAATGATATTGTTATGATACAATAAAGTTTGTTCATACTTACCTGGCAGATATATATAATCAAGTACCCACCCACCTCCCCTCAGGGGACAGTGGCACTAGAAAATCTGAATAGAAAATGGGAATGGTTCCTGATATCCGCCTCCCAGCGGCGGGAATGGGTACTAACTACCTGGCCGGCCACTGCTTGTGTCGTAAGTTTTGAAATTCTGTCGGACTTCGGAGAATACAGCTATATATATCTGCCAGGTAAGTATGAACAAACTGTATTGTATCATAACAATATCATTTTCCTTTTACAAGTTTAGATAGTGAGTCCTTTACAATGTCTTCTGTTATATGCCCATTCTGTCTGAATTTCCATCTGTGCAATATTTTTTAATTTTCAAGGCCTTTTCACTTTTCTTCATCTTGGCTATTTTATATGTAGCTTTCATTTCAAATACAGTGGAACCTTGACATATGAAAGTCCCTACTTACGAAAAATCCAAGTTACGAAAGCAAAGACGAAGATTTTTTGCTTCTGTATACGAAAATAATTCAGGTTACGAAAGGGTGTACTGTAAAGTCTGATATTTGCCCAGACCGCCGAGAACAATTTTAAAACTCGGGTGCTGCTAACTCAGTAGACTCGCCACCATCCTCCCGCTCTCCCATTGGTTCCTGATGCTAGTCACCGCCGTAAGATCCTGCTCTCCTGTTGGTCAGCATCTATCCCATCATGCCTCTAGGTAAAGGCGTCGTTTGGCCACTTCGTCGCATCAGCGTTATCGTACGCATGCGGAATTTGTTTGTTCACATATACGTATTTCATTAGTTAACGTAAATTTGTGTTAGTGATTTCGCTTTCTACTTGTACGTATACTTTATCATGTTGTATGTGAACTTAATTACGTAACTTAATTAGCCATGGTTCCCAAGAATGTTGCTGAAGTTCATGGAAAGAAGATGATGCTTTCTATGGAGACTAAGATGGAGATAATTAAGAAGTATGAAGCTGGCATGCGGTTGAGTGTGATCGCTAAGGAATACGGCCGAAATCCGTCGACGATAGGCACCATCCTTAAGCAGAAGGAAGCCATCAAAGCAGCTACACCTTCCAAGGGCGTGACTATTTTGTCCAACAAGAAGAGCCACGTGCATGATGAGATGGAGAGGCTGCTTCTCGTATGGATTAAAGACAAAGAAATTGCTGGCGATACGATAACCGAGACGGCAATCTACCACAAGGTCAGCGCTATTTTCAGTGATCTGATTGCCCAGGCCGAAGGCAACGGAGGAAAAGGGACATCGACGCCAACACCAGACTTCAAGGCTTCTCGTGGGTGGTTTGATAAATTCCGTAAACGGACTGGCATCCATTCAGTGGTGCGGGATGGGGAGGCTTCCAAGCTCGGACATGAAAGCGGCCGAAGCCTTTATTAAGACGTTCGACGAGATGACAATCAAGGAAGGCTACAGTTCTTAGCAAGTCTTCAACTGTGACGAGACTGGCCTTTTTTGGAAAAAAATGCCTCGTCGGATGTACATCACGGAGGAAGAGAAGAAGCTACCCGGGCATAAGCCTATGAAAGACAGGCATACGCTCGCACTATGTTCCAACGCCCGTGGGGATTGTAACATCAAGCCCCTACCTGTCTATCATTCGGAGATTCCTCGAGCCTTCAAGGCCCACAAAGTGCTAAAGGAGAAGCTTCCGGTGATGTGGAGGACTAATGCAAAAGCCTGGGTAACGAGACTTGTTCACTGAGTGGGTAAATCTGTATTTTGGCCCGACAGTGAAGAAATTCTTGGAAGAGAAGCGCCTCCCTCTGAAATGTCTGCTGTTGTTGGACAATACCCCTGCTAACCCTCCTGGCCTCGGGGAAGATATCTTAGCGGAGTATTCTTTTATCAAGGTTCTTTATCTTCCACCTAACACCGCCCCTCTCCTCCAGCCCATGGACCAGCAAGTGATATCGAACTTCAAGAAGCTGTATATGAAACATCTTTTCAAGAGATGTTTCGTCATCAACAATACCACAAACCTCACCTTGCGTGAATTTTGGAAGGA
This sequence comes from Macrobrachium nipponense, assembly GCF_015104395.2. Lineage (NCBI taxonomy): Eukaryota > Metazoa > Arthropoda > Malacostraca > Decapoda > Palaemonidae > Macrobrachium > Macrobrachium nipponense. Next base: position 32,160,701 of record NC_087210.1, read on the forward strand.
GCATTTAGATATTGAAATATGCATCCGACTCATCGATCAAGCTTGGCAGGAGGTTTCGAGGCAAACCTTGAATTCTTTGTGGAGGAAACTCTGGCCTGATGCCGTATCCGCCCGAGACTTCGAGGGATTCAACATGGGCAAAGCTGATGCAGATTCAGAAACAGTTGACGATCCTAAAACTGCTCCACAACCAGATCTTGACGAGATCCATGGGGCTAGTCAGCGATGAGGACGACATCAATGACCTTCTCGAGGAGCACCAAGAGGAGCTTACAACGGATGACCTGAAGGAGTTGGAGGCCATGCAACATAATGTTCAAGAAGAGTTCTCTAGCAGCAGCGAGGAGGAGGAGGAGAACCCTATGACAATGGCAGAAATTAAGGATGCTCTTGCTGCTTTTCATTAGTGCAATCATTTGTAGAAAAGAGACACCCCAAAAAGGCTTACACAGGTCGTATGCTTGCACAGTTCGATGACGTTTGCCTGAGTCATTTCAGGAACATTGTGAAAAGAAGGCAGAAGCAATCTTCCTTGGATAGTTATTTTTTTTAAAGAGGCCTTTAGTAGTAGTAAACAAACAGGAAGATCCAAGTGATATGAAAAAACAGAAAGTTGAAAGTGGTGAAGAAATTGAAATTTTGTAAAAAACGTAAAGTATAAAAAAGCCAAAAAAATGTAAAATCAAAAAAAGACCAAATTGAAATTTAATTTTAAGTTTTTTGTAAAGTTAAGTGTTAATGTTTTCTGCCATTTGTTAATGTGTTTCGTAAAGTTTAGTGTTAATGTTTTCTGCCTTTTTTTAATATGTTTCGTAAAGTTAAGTGTTCATGTTTTCTGCCATTTGTCCTCCTCCTCTGTCGCCACTTTCGGAGATCGCCTCACTCGAAAGGTAAGGTTCCACATTTTACTACATGTGTACGTACAGTATTTCTAGTACCATGTACACTAATACACTTTATTTACAGGTGTAGTATAGTTTATGTTAGGTATTGAAGGGTCCAAATTGTTGTATTTCATTGTTTATTGGTCAGTTTAGCTTTGTAATAAAATTTACTGTGGTGTTTTTGTAGGGCTTGGAACAAATTAGGCAATTTACATGTAAAACGTGGTTCGAGATACAAAAAAATCAGGTTACGAAGGCCGCTTCGGAACGGATTAATTTTGTATCCTGAGGCACTACTGTATTACAGTAACAGACAAATTTAGAAGTATATATTGGAGTCTTTCTTATATATGTATAAACGTTGGAGAGTGAATATACCATGGTGATTAATAAGCAAAGCTACATTAGTTTGGCCAGATCAAATACAATATAAATATTTCTGTCTGTGGTTTTTTATGGAATTATGATGCTTATGATCAATTAAAACAAGTTTTTATTTTGAAAATAGACCATTTTGATCCTTATTGTATTGGTCATGGTCTCTTATTCATGGGTATTCAATGAAATGGCCCAATCCCAGAATGCAAAGAATGTAAAACAATTAAATATATTGTGTATTATATGATTGTCCAGGTCTCAACCTACAATGAATATCAAGTCTTTCTAGTTTACTCTAGCCATGAATTTCAGTGCTGCATTTTGTAGACACAGCTCTCCTCTGTGTCTTTGATGCATAAAAAAGAACAGGCCTTGTATACACATCAGTGTACAACAGCTGTGAAATATTTCCGATAGTCTATTTAGATAGAATCCTTTCAATAAAGGGTACTGTACATTTACATTTAACTTTGTAATTCTCTCTAGGCAGATGATGGTAATGCTAAATGGAAGGAAGCAGCAGAAACAGCAGAGCGATGGGAGACACATCTGAGTCTTTTGCGCTCAAATACTTTCCAGAAGCTTCAAAGTAGCAAAGATCCACTTCTCAGAAAATATGCTAATAGGGTAAGATACTTGTTCGTATTGTAAAGTTTGCAGGAAGCAATGGTGAATAAGGGATGCATGTAATCTGTTTCTCAAAGTGGTATTACATTTATACATTTAGTTTTTCAGTGTATGGAGTAAGCTTATGTTCTCGTTTATAATCTGCAGTAATCAATACATGATAGATAGATTAATGCTTTATGTAATGTCTCATTATATTTTAGGCCATCCTTGTAGGTCATATATGTGTGTGTAGTTGCCTTTTGAGTAAATAGGAGAGGCTTGAACACTTGACAACTGATCCCTCTGAAAATGTTATTGTTTGACACATTTAATAAATGCTACTATAAGTACCAACCATTGTGCAACTATTTAGAAAAATTTTAAATTGTTTGGAATGAAAGCTTTGGCTGTCACTATTATGTTAGTCGCCTTGGACGAGTGACATCAATAAGTGGAAGCTTGGCTCCCCCAGTGATGTTCTTCTGCTAGTTTTCCGCTTCTGAGAAAGGAAGGTTAATTTGTAGATGAAACGGATTTATTGCTTTTGTATATGTAACTTACCAAGTAATTGCATAGCTCTTGGTTTCTATTTAACAGCAGCTTTAGATTTGAAATTCACGATAGTATTTTATTGTTTTGGTACAGGTTAGTGCCCCTGCCCACTACCAGGGAAGTACAAGTACAACAAAGCTGAAGAGCTCAGTTCATTTTTACCACTCAGTGACCAAACATTGGTTGTTAAGCAGCTTTGCTTTGATTTTCAGGATTGTTCACCGGATGGTCGTACCTGTAGTCAAAGGATTTGGTGTAGTATTCTGTACTTTAGTAGCTTGTGCACTAAATTTACTTAGCTTAGTTAAGCTTAGTTGACGTCTTCTAAATATGACTTACATTCTATTTGTTGTCATTGCCGAGGGCAAATTTGTTCCCTCAATTTGACATGTGAGGAGTTCAAAATCTGGGATGACAGTAAGTGGAGAATTTTGACTTCTCATTTAGACAAGTTAGAATAAGCTAGACAGAGAAAGGCAGCTGCTAGAGCCGAGGCTAGAGCATCAGTGTCTTCTTCACATAAACCGATACTTACTTTCAACACCTGTGACCATTTTTTCTACAATTCCCATTTCTCTTGCGCTCCCTTCTACTCTGTTACCTGGCTCCCATCCCCCTGAACCTAGTGCCATTGCCAGTCTCGAAGCTCAGATTGACAAGAAGTTTGATGACTTACTGAATATCTTTGCTCAAATAGGAGCTTCAATGAAGGTCCTATTGGACAAGGCAAGTGTTAGTGACTCTGGTGCAAGTGTTTTGTCAGTGAAGGGGATGGCTACTCTTCCCACCGATGCTCCTAGATCGCGGTCCCTGCCAAACTCCCATAAACCTGGGAGGAGGCAAACCATAAGTCCAAAGGAGGTCGGTGGGGTTTGCTCACTAGTAGTTGCTCCCTCAACTGAAGTTGTTGCTATTTCCCAGGTATCAGTTGATAACCACTGGAAAGGTGTCCAAGTAGAGCTTTACACATTTTCCTGTGGTTCAAACCTGGACGGGTCCAAAGAACGCTTCCAAAATTCTTCTAGGCCATTGAAAAGGCCCACAATGGAGAGACATGCTCCCTCGATCCCTCGAAGCACTACAGGGACCAAGAGCTCTTTTGTAGCTTTTGGGATGACATAGAGCTCCCAGTGGATACCAAGTTCCCAATGGGTCCCAAGCACCCATTGGTCTCTAACACCAAATGGATCTCAGATGTCCAGAGGGAGCAGATTGTCCCATGGGATCAAAGTGCCCAATGGCTCCTAAGTGTCCAATGGGAGCAGTTTGCCTAGTAGCTCCCAAACTCTGAGTGAAAGTAAAACATAGTGAAGTGTTAGACTATTCTCTTATTTCTGAAGGTTCTTCAGATTTGGTGGATTTTCAGTTTACAGCAGGTCAACCCAGATCAGTGCCTTTTTCTGTTATGATTCAGGAAGCAACAGATGTGCGATCGATACCTCTTGTTGAGGATTCGGTTCTATCCCTTCGGCCAAAGTTGATGTCTGTACAGCTGGGTATTCATGCTCATATTTACCTGTCAGTCTACCCACAGCCATTCGACGGATGAGCGTTCACATGTAAAGAGTAGAACTATCAGTCGGACAGTCAACTCGGGATCATTGCCCTCATTTCTTGCCTAGGCTTCGTCAAGGCAACACTATATGGCAGCGATGGAAACTCTGCTGGGTGACAAAGAGGTGGAAGAACTACATAGACCTAGCTATTGCAGCAGTTCACTTAAGTATAGGAAAGAAGCAAAAAAGCATTACAGAGTAAGGTCTAGATATTGCCTATTAAAGAGAGATGTCCTTTCTCATACAATATTATATAAATTAGAACTGGGGGTTAGCTCAGTTATTTATGGAATGGACCATGAAGCCTACTTTCACTAGTAACACTTTTCATAAAAAGGCAGGACACTGGCCTAGACCTCCACCAAAATTTTTTATCACATGGAAATTTTTTTTTTTTAACATAAGATTTGGACTCGCAACAGCCTACAAATAGTTCCGTCGTGTCTACAAGTGAAATTAATTAGCCTATATAAAGTTTATTCATATTCTGGTCTGAGCAATTGAGATCCTTCTCAGGCAAAATCCAGCGGCAATTTGTCACAAAACCGTTGGTTACCCGTCCACACGTGCGATCAGTCGGTCGAAAGAACTTTAGGTAATCCCATTAGTTCTGGTGCGTGGACTGACTCCGCCCACAAAGTGTCAACCACACATATGTTTTAACCCTTAAACGCCGAAGCGGTATTTAAAAAATTGTCTCTCATATGCCGGCGGGGTTCGGGAGTGAGCGCCGGAGCGGAAATTTTTTTTTTTTTTTTTAAATCACAGCACGCTTAGTTTTCAAGATTAAGAGTTCATTTTTGGCTTCTTTTTTTCTCATTGCCTAAAGTTTAGTATGCAACCATCAGAAATGAAAATAATACAACTATCTTACATAAATATTGGGATATATGACAGCGCGAAAAAAAATTTCATATATAATTGTATACAAATTGCGCTGTGAGCAAAATGGTTAAAGCTAACGAGTAAATTTCTTTTTTGTTGTATTGTACACTAAATTGCGATCATTTTGGTATATAACACATTGTAAAACGATCATAGCAACACAGAGAAAATATTATCACAAAATGATGCATGAATTCGTAACGCTCGGACGTAAAAAAAATGTTTTTTTTTTTAAATTCACCATAAATCGAAATATTGTTCTAGACACTTCCAATTTGTTTCAAAATGAAAATAAATGATTGAATATTACTAGACTGTAAGAGTTTTAGCTTACAATTGCATTTTTCGACCATTTCGTGAGAGTTAAAAGTTGACTGAATGTCGAATTTTTTTATTTATCGTTATTTATATGCAAATATTTCAAAAATGAGAAAAGCTACGACCTTCATTTATTTATTGTTGTATTCTACATAAGATTGCGCACATTTTCACATATAAAACTCTATGAAACGGAGCAAATATTACGAGAATGCGAAGTAAGCATTCGGAGATTTGCGGCGGAGAATCCGCGCGCGGAGGGAAGGAAAATTTGTTTTTTCAAAAATTCACTATAAATGGAAATATTGTGCTAGAGACTTCGAATTTGTTTCAAAATGAAGATAAAAAATTGAATATTACTAGACTGTAAGAGTTTTAGCTTTCAATTGCGTTTTTCTACCATTTCGGT
>NC_087210.1:32168791-32181291 GCF_015104395.2 Macrobrachium nipponense
GAGGAAACGTTGCCAAATCTACTGGTACACCTAACTCAATATTGGTGGGGGTGGCGTTTACAACTCTGTGGTCCTGAGGCCCTCATATATATATATATTTCATTTTTCTATTCTGGTACAAATACATAACTAAAAGGAATGCAGGTGAAACTTTTCTTTTTGCATAAAATGAAATAACATATAAAATACATCAATAGATACAGATATATAAAAACTTGTAATAAATATAAAACCAAATATAAAATAAATGCAGAATACTACTTACTTGTAATCCTGACTCTTTGTACTATTCATGTTTTTTCCCTCCTCCATTTAAGAGTCTTGCATTTTTTTCCTCTCGACATGATGAGGTACAGGTGGAGGAGGGAGACGCACGCCCTTACTGCTGATGGCGGCGGCCCACTGCCCCCTCCCTCCGCTGTAGGTACGTCAGGCGCACTCCAATATACAACCGCATTGTGGTACTTGCGGTCACACTCACCGAACCTGCAAAGAGCTATTTTGCAGGTGCAACAGCAGGGGCGGCGGCAGCAGGGGCGGCGGCAGCAGGGGTGTCGGCAGCAGGGGCGTCGGCAGCAGGGGCGTCGGCAGCAGGGGTGTTGGCAGCAGGGACAGCGGCAGCAGGGGTGTCGGCAGCAGGGGCGGCAGCCGCAGCAGCGGTAGGAGCAGGACGACTGTAGTTGGCCCTCCTAACATCTGCCCTTTCCTCTAGGGGCAGATCTGCAGCTCGGGGCAGGGGGCCAGTGATGGAAGGCCACTTATCGGGATTAAAAGTTGATGAGGGCATTCCCGGCTACCTCGAGAAACTGGATGTGGGACAACCTCCGGACGTCTGGATTGTAGTACCCACAGTAGAGGATGTAGGCATTCTGGAGGGCCAACTGAAGAATGTATTTGAGGAGCTTGTGTGTCCACCTCCTAGTTCTCCTGGGGAAGGGATAATCCTGGATGAGTTGATCAAAGAGATCAACTCCTCCCATGTGCCTATTGTAGTGCCCAATGACGGTAGGCCGCTTGACATGAAACTCCTCATACATAACTCGGCCCTGCCGACATGTCTTCTTCCGCTGGACGATCTCCTCTTGGATGGGTTCATGACTCGTCTTAATCATGGGGACGAGTCGGACCCCCTTCCAACAGATGACGAAGACAGCTCCCTTCCGCCACCACTCTGTCTCTCCTCTTGCCAGATATTGTGGCTGGCTAGCAAACCTCTTGAGGACATTCGGGGCCCCACGCACCAACCGAAGGGTACCACTGATGTGCACACCTGCTTCATACAGTTCCTGGGCCAGGGATACCGAGTTATAATAAGTATCCATAAACAGGTGGTATCCCTGGTTACGGAAACGATCCACAAGACTGAACACAGTGTCACGCAGCATGGAGAAGACCCCAGAATACACCAAGAAGTCCACAACATATCCAGTGTTGGACTCCGTAATAAAAAGTTTCACTCCACTCCATATTTCTTCGGCTTCTTGGGGTTATACACTTTAATGCTAAGACGTCCGTTGTAAGGCATCATCCCTTCATCCAAAGAAAGGTTCTTGCCAGGAACCACGAGAATTTTGCAACGTTCACGAATGTACTCCAACACTGGGCGGATTAAGATGAGGCGATCCGGGTTATTCCGGGGTATGGCCCTTCGGTTGAAGGCATTGAAATACCTGTCCAACACCAGGAAACTATCACGGGGCATAACACTGGGCACATTGGGCATACTCAGAAAAAAATTCCGCCCCCAATATGGTTGCAGGCATCATACCAAAAAAAATGTGGAGCCCCAAAAAATGTGCCATGTCGGTGAGGTTGCAGCCCCTCCAGCGATACGACAATGTCGTCCATAGTTCGTCACGGCAGTACCGAGCGTAGTCCGCCGTCTCTGCTACCAGGTATTCCAGCAATTCCCGCGTAAGGAACAGCTGAATGAACCCCAGAGCAGTGAGAGGAACAGGTACGGTGAGCCCAGGTGCTGCTGTGAATAGGTGCATGTTAGGTGGGGTGGGGTCCTCCGACCACCCTTCGTCGCTCTCGGACGACCAATCTTCACCTTAGCTGGCGCGACGCTCCGACCTTCTACATGCCCGTGCGCGCACGTGCTCGGGCACGGTTTCGCACTCGAAACCCCCCTATGGGCCCATCTCCCTCACTTAGGCCCTTGCTTTCTGTGTCGTTATCGGCGACAAGACTAGATGACGTTATCTCCTCCTCCTCCTCCTCCTCAGATTCCCCCTCATACGCACAAAAACCACTAAATTCGAGCTCACTTTTGGGATATGACCCTCAAACGGACATTGGGGGCAAATATTCATCATCCCTAACATCGGGAGTGATGTCCTCGTCACTAGATGACCAACCGCCATCAAAATGAGGACTTGCGACATGTTGCCGATCAAGCTCTAATAATTAATCATCAATGTCCTTTGGTTCGAGGCCTCCCAAATGCCTACGAAAGCCCCTAAGGACACCCCGATGCTTCCTAGGGGTTACTAAAGGCCCACGAGACACTTGTTGTGGTCTTTGAACACTTTCGTCCACATGAGGCCGCACGGAATGGCGTTGAGGCGCGAGGTCATCTTGGGTACTTGGTCCCTCGCCAGCATCCAAGTCCAAAATACGTCTCACACGATCCCTCCTGAGGGGTAAAACGTGCCTTTCGCGCTCCATACAACGTTGAGACATCTCTATGTACGTCTTGTACCACCACAAATACTCAAACTCTCGCAAAAGTTTGGCAAAACACCATTGCGGCAAAAGATCGCTCGCGGACGATGCATCACTGATGCTGGCTGATGCGAGAAGGAGGCATTTTGCGCATGCACACCTGGGTTACGGTTGTAAACAAAACAACAGCTTGATCCGTGAACTCCTGGCATCCCCCAAAGCGCGTGATTCAAAAGTTTTCGCCTAGTAGGCCTATAACTATTTTTCCGCGAATCTTAAAAAAAACTTTTTTTCGTTGACGGACCATACGTCCAATCGGCATACGACAGACAATTTTAGTCGACGTTTTATACGTCCAAGCGGCGTTAAATGGTTAATGTCAATTTTGATGAACTAACAGGGAGACTGACGGGTAACCCTGTCTGTGAATACCCGGCTTACCTCTCCCTAATGCTCAAGATCCCTCACTCGTCATTTGGATAATATCCTGGAACTTTAGGAGAAGCCTTCATCTACATCTCAGGTGCCAGAGGAAGTAAATCCAGACTTGACTCCTTCCTCTATTTCTTTAATAGAAGAGGACTTAGAACAAGAATAACCTTCTTCGTCTTATGTATCCCTCCTAAATTATTTTCTCTTTTGTTTTCCAACTTACTTTTCTCTTGTGGAGCCATCTTCATCTGGATCTGCCTTAATGTTACAACAGCCCTTAGGAGCTGCTAAGCTCCCTAAAATTGTACAGGCATTGCCCGGTTATCAGCAGACTCTGTTATCGGTGATCCAGTATTATGGCCCAGGTTATCGGCGCCGTAAGGATCCAATAATAGAGTTATGGCGCCATAACATACCTAACAGAGGCGCCACAAGGGTGCTTATGGCGTGCCATAAATCTGTGAGTTTCGGTTAATGGCAGTTTTTGCTTATCAGCACACCCCCAGGTATCAGTTGATAACTCACTGGAAAGGTGTCCAAGTAGAGTCTCACACATCTTCCAGTGATTCAGACCTGGACGGGTCCAAAGAACGCCTCCAAAATTCTTCTAGGACTGCCTGTATTACCCTTTTCTTCTAAGAAGACTTTGTCAGGCATTCAATCTTAGTTGTCTGAGGAGAGGGAAATGGGCAAGGCTGTGTTTTCTTTTCCTCCATCTCGACTGTCGAAAAGAAGATATCTTTCAAATGCTACCAGGGAAGTGCCTTCTTGGGAGTCTCTGCCTCCTTCCAGGGGGCTTCTCCAGCCTGATTGATCCTGCACAGAGATCTTCGTTCAACTAGGGTCAAGATCATGTTTTTTTCCTACAGAATTAGACTATTTAATGAAGGACACTTTTAAAAGTGTTTGAAATTTAAAGTTTCCTTGATTCGACCATGGCAGCCTTGTCTAAAAAAAATCAAGGATTGCCCTTCCCTTCAGGACAAGTTTGCAGCTGATTGGCTCGATATACTTTCCTGTGCTGATAAAGGAATAAGATATGGACCCCAAGAATTAGATGCATTTTTTTTTGGTTGGAATTCTCAAGAAAAGGAAGCTGTGGTGCTTCTTCGCCGCCAAAGGATTTACCCCATCTTAAAGATCTTCCCTCTTTTTGCTCCAATGGATAAAGGCAGTCTTTTTCCGCATGCTACGTAGAGCATGTAGCAACGGAACTTCAAAAGAAGGCGACCCACGACCTACTGACATAATCTGCCTAACAGCCTAAGGATTTGAACCGTACTCCTACAGCTTCATTTAGTACAAGATCTTCCTCTCCCATTCAGCAGAGGAAGGGCACAATCTCGCCCATGCTCAAACCTCAGATCTATTCTACCAAACAAGAAGAAGTCTGCTTCCAGACCCTCCTCTAGCAAGTAGGGATCCAGCCCTCCGTACCCCAGTGGGCACCAGATTTCTTCAGTTTTGGAAAAGATGGGAAGCAAGATCTGTAGAACCGTGGGTACTGAACACACTTATAGAAGGGTATTCAATCCCATTTAAGGAAAAACCCTCATTAACGTCATCTCCCATTGCCTTGAAGGCATATTCAGAAGGCTCAGAGAGATTTTCGGAGCTCTCATAGGAGGTTTCAGCTCTTCTCATGAAAAGAGCAATAGAGGTGGTAGAGGACTTATCCTTGGAGGGGTTTTACAACCACCTATTCGTCGTTCCCAAGTCATCGGGAGGTTGGAGACCTGTCCGGAAGCGCTCTGAACTTCTTTGTTCAGACAGTGAAGTTCAAAATGCAGATGAATCATTGCAATGGCTTCACCCGATGGGCATCAAAGTATGTATTCAGAAGGTCCAACACTTTCTCGATCTCCAGTCCTGCTCCGCCAATGCTTGGATGAGCTTCTTGGGAGCCAAATCTTCCATCAAGATGTTTGTGCCTTTAGGGAGACTGCATGCAAGACCTTTACAATTCTTCCTAATTGCCAGTTGGAGCAGGAAGACCCTACCAGATTTGTACATCTTCCCATCACGCCAGAAATAAAAGAAGACCTTCAGTGGTGGCTTGAAGAAGGGAGGTTCCCTGTAGGTAGGTCACTTCATCAGTTAAACCTAAACCTAACAGTTTTCCCAGAGCATTAGATCTGGGTAGGGGAGTAATCTTTGGAGACTTGGAAGTTATCAGGACATGGTCTCTAGAGGAGAGGAAACTCCATATACATAAACATAAAGGAACTAACTGAAGGCAATCCACCTGGCTCTTCAACAATTTGCTTTGGTGACGCAACTCAGTAGTAGCAGTTCACTCAGACAACACATCATCACTGGTGTACATAAGAAATCAGGGAGGAACACTTTTGCTCTGTGCGAAGCAGCCAGAGATCTCTTCTGGACCCAAAACAACCATACCCCAATTCTTACCCACTCTGTTCAGGGCAAGTGGAATGTTCTGGGGGAAGAGTTGGTATCTCTTCTTTTCAAACATCTGTAGCCCAACTAGCAGAATTTTTATTTTTTTCTGAAGACTTCTTGAGGTTTAACAACGTCCGCAATCAAAGGCTACAGATAGATCTATGTTGAATTCAGTATTCAGTGTAGAGGTTTAGATCTTCTACCAAAGTGTACTAGGCTAAGTGGGCAGTATTTTGTTGACAGTGCAGGAGACATGGTATCTCTTTTTCTCAAACATCTCACTTGGGTATCCAGGAAGATGCCTTACCCTTGTTTAAGGTAAAAGCCCATGACATACAGGCAGTAGCCACATCATTGGCTTTTATGCACAGTCTATCCCTATTTGCAATCATTTAATCAACACTGGAAGAGTTGATCAGTTTTTGCCAGCCACTACTTACGCAAATTTGGAAATAGTATTTGAAGACCAGTGTACTCTAGGTCCTTTTCCCTGGCTGATATGGTACTTTGGGAATGAGGGGTAGGAGTACTACTTCCATTTCCTCTATCTCCTCACCTTTTTTAAAGGTCGTTGAGTTTTGGGAAGCCTGGGGATACTCGGTACCAAGAGTAACCACCAGTTATTTCTTTTAAATGGATTGGTATTGTAGGGGCAACTCCTAACATTATGGTCGTGTCCCTGTAGGTCGAGACAAGCCATGACCAGAGGCAGTTTTTTTCCTGCCCTAGTTCTCTCACCAGCTAGTAGTACAAGAAGCATTTCCTCAATGCTAGCTTTTTTTATCTACTTCAAATTCATTAGCATTTATAATGTTTTTTTTAGTATACATATCCATGAATCCCACCTCCTGTCAATGTGGGATTCAGCTATGTAATTACCCTTGGTAAGGGACATATATAAAAATGACATTTTAATGATAAGATAAGATTTTATATATAAACACCAAGTAAGTACATGATCAGAGCCCTTACATCTTTATGCACTTGGACATAGAGCATAAACGAACGGAGCTCTTTAGCTATGTTGTACCTGTACTTCCCCGGAAGTGGGCAGGGCACTTACCTACACCAAAACAATAGAACGCTACAGCAAATTTCAAATACTATAAAACTGTTGTTAAGTAAACACTAATAGCTGTGTAATTACTTGGCAAGTATATATAAAATTTTATTTTATTATGAAAATGTCATTTTTATGAAGGCTGAACTGGTGCCTATCCTCTGTCATTGTAAGAAATGATGATGCCTATCCATGAAGTGAGTTATGGTGTGGTAGGCTTTCCCATCTGTTTATATCTGTATTGGGGAGTTTTGAATCAAATAAAATTGGCAAATCTTACCATTGTAAATTATATCATTATGCAGTAAAGTGTGAAAATGTTTATAAAGCTATATGGATTGAGTGAATATGTTTGAGAGATTTCTGTCGTGATTTACCTTTTTCATCCTAATCTTTTATAGTCAGACTTTGGCATAAATGGCCATTGTTATTCTGATGCCAGATTTTGTAAAGGGATCAGTCTTGTAACACTGTTACTAAAGTGAAGACTTTTGCTCTTTGATTCACAGTTCCATTATTATTGATGTTAAGTTCTTCAACTTTTCCTTTTTGGTTCCCTCTCACTTAAGTGTACAGCTTTCTTAAAAACAAACTCTTTGTGCCATCCATCTTCTAGTGCAGAGATTCAGCTCAGTAGTTAAGGCAAACCACTGTATATTGACAGTGACTGATTGTATAAAGACTTTATAGCAATGTGAGCAATATAACGATCCAAATAGTCTTCTTGTAGTGTAATTCAGTATGGTAGTCAAAATTTAAGATTTTGCCAGAGGCTTTTAAAAAATATGCACCTTTCATTTTCAGTAAGTAATGCATAGTCCTAAAAAATAATGTGAAAAGTAAAGTTGGTCTCTTTCTCTGCTGTGGCTCTTCCTGTGGTAGCCTTCAGCACTTCTTGCCACAGCACTGACAGATGTTGCACCAATCAAGACTGTTTCAGGAAATGTTGGCATGCTTTAATGCGTGGGCATGCAGATGGCAAGGTGAAGATATTTGATACTGTACCTGTTTCTGGCTTACACCCTCACTCTTCTGTTTGCCCAGCATCTGTTACCTTTCAGGAGTGATCCCATCCTCATTCTATCAAGATTATGTACACCACTCAATCCTCCTTACCAGCAGTGACACCCACAAATGTTGAGAGTGCATTCTATTTCCAGAATTCATTGTTACCATGACTGTTATAGCTATGGGTGTCTTTCTTAGCCATCCTCCCAAAAACTGGTGCCTTGTTGTAGGGAGGAGGGCTTAGGGATCTGTAGCAGGAATGTGATTCCTGATGGTCTTCCTTTTATGGGGCCAGAACTTTTCTTTTCCTTTCTCTTGGTATTTCTTCCTATTTTATATTTGATCTTGTCTCGTAGCTTGCTGTTCAGTCTTTCTGGCTAATATGCTTTTGTTCAACTGTATGACTTCCTCCCATTGGGCTTTTAAATCCTTTTACCAATTTAGTTTACTTTTGCTTCTTTTTATCTTGCCATCTATGGCTTCTCTCACTTCCCTTTTTTTCAATCAATTTGTTATATTGAGAAGTGATACTTTGACTGGGATTGGCTTCCATTTCCAAAGCTAATAGTGTGAGCTTTGATGGGAATGTCAACCAGTCAAAAATGTTTAGACCTAAGGTATATTAATATGACAATTCATATTATTAACATGATGGTGTCACCATCCAAGGCTTTTCTGCATGTCTAGGAGTAGGCTGGATCTGAGGTCAAGAATCTTGACATTCTTTCCAGTTTGCCCAATAATATAATAGTGCTGTCAGTCATATCAAGTGGGTTTGGTCTACCCTTGTACTATGTACACTAATTATGTTGATGCCATCCCTTTTGGGGTAAGGTAAGGAGTTGACATTAGTTCGTAGTTCTGATATCATTATTGAATAAATGGACTTCTTGAATATGTAGTTGGTGTTGACCTTTTCAAGTACAATAGCACCTCAACTTATTGTATGCTTTGGAGGTCTGTCTTTCTCAATGTTTTCTAGATATCTTACAGCTAACAGCAATTCCACATAGTTATGTACTAACTTGTAATTTACAACCAACATTAAAAACAAATTATGTATCATAATAATGTAACTGGAAACTACAGAGTTCCATGAGGTTGAGATTTATTAATTTTAGGTGTTACCCCAAATGATTTATTAAAAATTTTTTTAATGACCATGTTGCTAAGTAAACTGTATATGCCTGGACCTTGCAACCTAATGTTGTTGGTGACTGAATACTTTGGCAGTCACACTGGTAGCAGCAATGGCACCATATTTTGGATAAATAATAAGGATTTGGACATAGGAGTAAAAATGTAAAGGAAAAAAAGGATATGAAAAAATTTGAGGTCTTACTGGCCTTTTTCATCAGCTTCTTATAAGTCAATAGTGCCAGTGAACACTGGAGGTCAATCTTTTCATGTGGGATGGAAGCATTAAATTTCATGGCACATTTATTGACTGACAGTCTTAACAATAAATGAGGTCTTACAGTAGAGTGTTCTTTGACATCTACAAAAGATGCTCAGTACTATTAGACTGTCTTGTGGTAAGTCTGTATTACAAGGTTTTGATATTTTTCATCCTTGTGGAACCTAACTACCTGGAAGTTACTCAAGGTGCTAGTTCCTTGAGTTGTCCCTTTAGCTCCCTCCCCCGAGCTGTTTTAGGCCTGCAGCTGTAGAAACTGCACTTCCAGGAACTAGAGAAGAGGAGGAATAAGCTATCAGAGACTTGGTTTGTAATTCCTTACAGTACCAAAGTATTATATTGGACCCTATATGAGTACAAAATGCGCAGAGATCTTCAACATTTCATTCTCCCACCTTCATTCTCCCACCTACATATTGAGTCAGGCATGCTGTATACAGATCATTGGGGTTTGTGATAAAACAAATGTCTATGTTTATCACACAAAATTATTAATCATAACATGAGTGCTTCCCTCACAACACCATGATTCTTGCTTCATGATTTTCTGCAAAAGCTTATCTCTCACAGACAAAAGGCCTGTGATTCCAAGAACATCACTCCGGTATCAGGCATATGTATATATGATTAATGCATTTGTATGGAAAAATGTTTTTGTCTTATATAAAAACATTGAAAAATATGTTAGTCAGATACAGTTAATCTGCAGTGGCATTATTGCTTTTGGTTTCCTTTATCATTTATTTGAGGTACAACTGCTTCAGAAATGTTTATAGTAATTAAATTGTCTTTTCTTTATTGTTCACAAAGATGCAAGAAGTAAGTGATACAAGAGCATTAGGAAGCAGTGACAGTGAGACAGCAGTGCAACCTCTCCTGGTTAAAGAACGGGTAGCATTGGAAACTTTCTTTAGAGATGACAGACATTTTGCTGACACAGCCACTTACAAAGCAAAGAAATATACTGAATGCCATTCAGATGAAGTGTTTAGGCTAGAAAGAGATTTACAAGCAGGAATTGCAGGAAGTGGAAAGAACCTTAAAGATATTCTAATTCTGTTGACTGGAAAAACTATGGAAGAAAAAGAAGTATTACTAGCTCTTCTTATCAACAAGTGGCTGGACAAATATATAAATATTGTAGATACAGAGTGTACTATTCCTCTTCCAAATTACTTTATGGGCAATCTTCAAAGTGGGCATGATTGTGTACAGCCATTAGATAAATTAGCATTTGAAAAAAATAATTCTTCTCCTCATTCATTAGTACACTACAAGTTCCCACTGAAAATTTCTAAGACAGAAGTTTACAATTGTCCTTTCTTGAATTTTGATTTTACATTGTGTGAAAGCTTGAATAGTTTTGAGGTAGGAGCAGCGTGCAATCTTTTAATGACAATAGAAAACCATGACAAGACTGGCAGTGTAATTACAAGATATGAGTGGCCAGAGGAACTTGCCAAGGCATCAGAAAAGAGAGGTGTCAAATCTCTTTTGTTATACAGTTGTCCTATATCTGTTCAAAAACCAGTTATTTATAGCTTTCCTGCTACAAGTTGGTATTATACAGTTAATGAATGCTGTTCTGAATCTATAGAAGTATTTTGTAATGAAACTACCTTACTTTTAGAGGAGCAGCTCAGCCCTAGCAAATATCATGCAACAGCTCACTTTGAAGGCTCATCAATGATTGCAAGTCAAACCAAGAGCAGTTTTCCTAATGTTAGGGCTTTAAATGTATATAGGCACCCAGTGATCATGAAAAGTCCCTTGATTTATAATTTCCCAAAGATACACTTTGATTTGTTTATTAGTGAATGCTTAAAAATGAGAAGTGGGGAATTAGAATGTGAGAGCTTCTTTGAGCTTGAAGAACTGTCTGCATGTAATAACCATATCACAATTTCTTATGAAAGGCCCAACATATGTGACAACAGTTGTGGTAGCTTTAGTAGCAGAGTTCAGTCCCTACCAACATTCAGGCCTCCTGTGTCTATAACCAAGCCATTGGTCTTGAGCTACCCATTGAAAAGCAGTGAGTTCATTCATAGTGAATGTCTTGTAACAACTGAAGATGGTTTGTACTTTGAGGGGGCAATATCAACTGAATCTTCTGTGATTTGTGATGAACAATTGGCTTCTGAATATGATGTTCCAGATTTGGATGGTCTTGAAATGTTTCATTTTTCCAGGATGGCTAAGTCTTTATTAACATATAAATGCCCTATATCAGTAAAAAAGCAGCAAGTGTACAAATATCCTTATGTTAACTATGAATTGATCCCTATTGAAAATTTCATAGTGTTTGAAAATAATATACCACAGGAAGTATGCATAATTTTTGAAGATCCTGGATGCGCTCACAGTGCCATAGCTGATGCGTTTTCAACTTTGGAGTTCCCTGTAGTGATAACATATTTGCCAACATATAATTTCCCTGCAATAATCAAGAAACCAGAAATACTATGTTTTCCAGCTTATAATCTTAACTTTGTTTTTGAGGAATGTGCTTTGAGGTTTGGGAATCCTGAGCCTTTGTTCATAGTACATACTAAAAGTCCAGATTTCTTAGATAATCATATGGCATCCAGCTATTCAAGATCATCCACATTTGAGGATCTCGGTGCAAATAAACTTTTCTCCACACACAAGGCTTTAACAACCTTTGTATCACCAGTGAAAATAGAGAAGAGAGTTGTGTTAAAGTGCCCCTTATTTAAATATGAATTCATTTTATCAGAAGCCCTCTTAAACTTTGAACGATGTATACCTCACCAGAGTGTCACATTAATTGAGGAAATACATTTTTGTGAAGCTCCTGTTGGTTCAAGTTATGAAAAACAAAACATTGAAAGTCTACCACAGAGTCATAGGAAGGTCCCATATAATGTTAAAACATTAAACACTTACAGATGTCCTGTTCTATTGCATAAACCAGTGATTATTAACAAGCCTTGTGAAATGGTCATTTTAACTCCATTGGAAAGTGCTGTTACATTTGAAGAAGATATGAGAGCCAATATCTTGGTAGTACTACATGAGTACAATATTTCTGATACATGCGTATTGACAGATAATCCTGTCATCCATGAATGCCCCACAGTAAACCCAGTGCAATTAATCTACTGTAGAGCAGACTTTGAAACAACATGGTATGTTGTAGAATGTTCTCTAATGACACAACCCCCTTTCCATATTGAAATGGCAGTCGTGAATGTATCATATGATTGCCCAGTCTTAGAAGCTATAACAATTTCTTATGTTAAACCATCAATGCATGAAAATATTTTGTCATTTTGTAGTTTTCCTGTGGTACATTTTGGGTCATCATTACCCAGAACTTCACTGCAAAGCAAAAGTTATTTGGATAGTAGTAGTAGAGAGATGTCAAGTGAAAATACTTCAACTTGTTGTGTGAATGTGGACCAAACATCGAGTAACAAAGAAGTGCCAGGAGTACCAGTAGATGAAAAAGATGGAAATGTCAACCACGAATCTAGAGCGGAAACTTTT
>NC_087210.1:32186291-32321291 GCF_015104395.2 Macrobrachium nipponense
GCACTAGGGGAAGCATCACTTCCCTGGAACAATTCTTCTAAGCACAAAGATCCTTCACTTGATCCTTCTTGGGTGTGTAAATCCTCAGTTTCTTCACTTGCAGTTGTAGTCCTCTTCATACTCCTGGTAGTTACACAACTAGGAAACAGGTGGGGGTTATTCTTCTCCAACTCTACCGTAGGACTAATCCTCAATGGTTTGTCTGTCACTACAGGACAAAGAATGAATGGCACACCACCAACTTCATTCCCAACAGAACATGTACACCTTCCACAGCCAGTGAGTCCTTTACAGCAAAACCAACATTCCCTGTCACTAATTCACATGACAGGTGTAAGCGGCATATAGGAGTTACTTCCTCTCCTCCTGTACCCTTCAAAATAACTGAATCTCCTGTGAGATTCTTCTCCAACTGAGGGTGAGCACCATGTACTACCACACTATGGTTACTCCCTGTATCACGTAATATCTTGACTGGTACCTGCACACTTCCTTCTTGAGTTGACAGCATACCTTCATAGATATATGGTTTAAAAGCCTCCACACTGCTCAGCCACTCACTACTTGAGGTTTCATTTCCACTGGTTGCTAAACATTCAGCTTGTTTAGTTTCATTCTTCTCTGGAGTTTGATTCTCTCCCACACTGCTCTTTGTAGTTTGTTTCACCTGGTCACCTTTCACTACTTGACCAACTGGCTTTGACAGCTGTTGTTTCCAGTAACACTCTTGACTGAAGTGTCCTGCTCTTCCACACTTGAAGCAGACAACATTGGGTTTCTGTAACTGTCTTGAAAAATTGGATGAGGATTTAACATTAGCTTGCCGAGGTGTATAACCTTGTGTACTCTTGGTAGTATCACTTGTAGGTTTCCCATTAAATTTGTTCCTGATATTTGGATGAGACTTAAAACCTGGGCGTTGTTGATTTTGGTACTTGACATTGTAGTTGCGTTTGCTACTAATTATATTGTAATCTTCACTCAGTGTAGCAGCTTTGTCAAGTTTCTTAACCTCTCTCTCTCTCTCAAATAGGCTCTTATATGTTCAGGAATTCCCCTAAGATATTGTTCAAGAACAAGTAATTCTTCTAACTCATCAAAAGTTTTAACTTTAGCAGCTTCTAACCAACGTTTAAAACACCTTCCCACTTTATATGCATAATCTAAGAAGGTTCCCTTCTCATTTTTTCTTAAACTTCTGAGTCTTTCATTGTAGTACTCTGGGCTCATCTGTTAAACTTGTAGCACACTGTGTTTAAGTACTTTGTAGTTTTTACACTGATCAGCTGTTAAGGCTAGATAAGCACTTCTTCCTTTACCAATTAAGACACTTTGTAGCAAAACTGTTCATTTATCTTCTGGCCATCCCATACCTGAGGCCACTTTCTCAAAATGATCAAAAAACTCATATGGAGCTTCTTCAGTAAACTTAGGGATTAACTTCTGTACTCTTACTACATCAGATACAGGGTCTTGATTACCTTGGTTAGGGTTAGACGGTGTCACAGGTAATGTGGATCTAGCTCTTATCAATTCCATCTCCCTTTCATATCTTGCAATTTCTCTTTCCTCTTTTATCCTTTCTCTTTCCTCTTCTGCTCGTGCTACATTCAACAACTATTGGGCCAATTCTAACTCATCTTCATCAGTTATTCTACCAGAGTCTATCAATGATTCCATAGCAATACATCTTATTTGTGCCTTTACCATACTAGTAGACATAACCACCACATGCCACTGCTAAAGTGCTCCACTGTGCCTTAGTCAAAGTGGTTTCAGATAACACTTGGATGGAAGGGGCTGCTAAAAAATCCTGAACCTTGAACACTATATATATACAGGCAGTCCCCGGTTACCTGCGGACTTGATAATGGCAATCTGGTTTGATAGCGCCTGTCTAGTACCATAAAATCAATGATTTCAGTTGCCGTAACAGGCTGGGTTATGGTTATCGGCGCCATAAGGTGCCGATGATAGAGTAATGGGATCATAAAATGCCTAACAGATATCGACATCATTAACCAGATATCGACGCCATAACCAGATATCGACACCATTAATGGTAACTCGGTGTCATAAGCGCCATGAAGCACCTCGTTTCAGTTCATGGCGGTTCTGCATATCAGCTCTCCACCAAGGACTGCCTGTGTGTATAGTTAAATTATATACATATATTTTGTATATATATATATATATATATATATATATATATATATATATATATGTATGTATGTATGTTATGTATGTGTGTAATGTATGTATGTATAGTATATATATCTATATATATATATATATATATATATATATATATATATATATATATATATATATATATGCACACACACACACACATACATACAGTCCCCGGCTTACGATGGGGGTTCTGTTCTTGAGACATGCCGTGAGCCGAAATTCGTTTTAAGTCGGAAAATCATCAAATATCCCAAGAAAACCTTACTTTTAATGCTTTGGTGTATTGAAAACTCTGTAAACTGCATTTTTATTGCATTTTCCATAAAAAAACTTCAAATATTGATTATATTGCATTTTTGGAGTCATATTTCTTTTGCCAGAATTGCATCTTAAGCGTCGTAACCATGACACCTGCGTTGTAAACCTGGAAATAATTTGTGATGAATATAATTGAAAAGTGCTGAACCTCAAAATGCTGTAAGCCGAACCTGTCGTAAGCCAGGGAATGCCTGTATATAGTATATATATATATATATATATATATATATATATTATATATATATATATATATATATATATATATATATATATATTGTAATATATATTATATATATATTATATATAATATATATATATATAAATATATATATATATATATATATAAAGAGAGAAAGGGAGAGAGAGACTTACATACATTTACATGACAAAAAACTAAATTTTGATTAAAATATGTAACTGATCATTGGTGAAAGTGGACAGTTGTTGAGTGACAAGCGTATTTATTTGAGATTTGCGTTTGGAAATAATACTGGTGATACTATTTGAAAGACAACTTTCCTGTTTGGGAAGGGGTTAACCCATCTTGGTTTTTGGTCCCCGTTAGCTACCACCTATGTTGAGCTTGGTTGGCATATGAGCTGGTACTACATTTGCTGGAGGATCCAGTGCTGCCTCCTTTTTACCATACTGACATCTCTAAGGACTATGGGATGAGCTGGGTTCTGTGAACAGCACTGCTTGAACTAAACATCCCTTACTCTGTATGGCTGCCATATCTGTTTTTAACAAGGCTCATGCTATGGAGCCACTGCATTCACAGCTCATATCTTGCAAACCAGTTAACTTTCCTGCCTCTTTGAATTTCTTACAGTCTTTTCTAATTGTGTAAATTTCCAACTCAATGATTTTTATCAAATTTAGTAATATTACACTGGCCTGTGCTGTTTTCAAGATCTAACATATAATACCCGATTTTAGGCCAGTTGTTTGTACTGAATCCAAACTTTATGCTCATTTTACTAAATCAGATCAAGTTAATGAAATATTAGCACTTTAAAAATATCCTAAATTCCGATCTATTTGTAGGTGAATGAAACACAATATTGAAAATGTTAAACTGATTTATTCACAGAATACTTACAAAATATTTTGAATAGATAGCATGAGGATTATAATGAACCAAGGAAACTACTCATGGATGAATGGTCTCTTCAGGGACTTCCGTTTGTGATGAGTAGACTCCACATCCCTCTTCAAGCACCAGCAGTAGTCAATCAGAAATTTGACATTCCATCGGCCTTGATAGCGTTCTTCCATAATACTGATATCTTGGTGAAAGCGCTCACTCACTTCTTCACTGAAGTCTCCAAAATTCTCTGGAAAATATTCCAGATGAGACCGGAGGAAGTGCAAGATCACTGACATGCGTGCCAACTTGGTGGAAATTCTCCATTAACTCATCAACCACCTTCTGATACTGGGAACTTCTGTGGTTGCCAAGGAAGTTTGCAATGACTGACTTAAGGGACAACCAGCAGAGAGTTCAGCAGGATTCAGTGCATCATCCAAACTAGCATCCTTGATGAGTTCCCTTATTTGAGGACCATCAAATATACCTGCCTTAAGTTTCTCCATGCTTTTTTGTTGAAACATCTGATGGAGGAAAGCAAATCCTCTACCTTCCCTGTCCAATGCCTTTACAAAGTTCTTCATGAGAGCGAGTTTGATGTGGAGGGGTGGAAGCAATTTCTTGCTCGGTTCAATCAGAGGGTGGAACAGAACGTTATGTGATGCAGGTGGGACAGAACGTTGTGTGATGCAGGGTTTAATCCTTGTCTTGATGGCCGCTATTGTCTGACATAATGTTGGTCATCAGCACGGCTATCCCATAAGCACAGAATGAATGGATACTTTGTGTAACCACCTTGAAGTCCTAGGATGAGTCCAACAACTTTTAAGATCTCCACAGAGCAACTATTTATGTTCCTGGTAGTTCAGAGCAGACAACAGACGTTCCATGCTTTTGTGGGATTCTTTCATTTCAACAGGGATTGATGAAAACTTATTTCCGTTATTCAGAAGAACTGCCTTGAGACTTCTTTTAGATGAGTCAATGAAAAGTTTCCATTCCATAGCATCATACTTCAGACCAAGTAATTCAATCAGGTCAGCAATATTGTTATAGTAGACCAGTGAAGATGCTTCATCAAATGTGAAGAATTCTCTAAATTCTCCTCTTGCGGTCCTGATACCAATAGAATGTTCCTGGTGCCAGTAGACGTTTCTCTCGAAGACAAGAACCCAATAGCTGGGTGGACTCCTTGGAAAGGTTCAGGTCTCATGTCAGGTCATTGAGTTCAGCTTGGGTCAAAGGCACCGGTTGGTCGTCCTCTTCTGGCCTGTATGCACCACACTAAGCTGTATCAGTCATGTCACTAGATTCTGAATCAGAACTTGATTCTATGGTGACATTTGGCTCAGGAACAGAAAGATCAGGGCCATGGGGGACTGGCTTTATGGCAGAAGGAACATCAAGGTATTGAACATGATGTTTGTTCTTGCAATTGATGTTTTTTAGATTTATCATGCAAAAGTAGCAGTTGGTAGCGTGATCTTTCCCTTCTCTCCACACCATTCGGACACCAAATGGCATACTCTTCCTTTTCTTGTTCCTCCAATCTCATAAGTTCTCTACACATTTTGCAGCAGATATGGGGAGCGAATGGCTTATCCTGGTCCCCTAGTTTGACTCCAAAGTAAACTTGATATGCTTTCTTCACAAAATCCGTGATTTTTGCTTGACGGTCTGGAAGAACCACATGTCCGCAGATGTAACAGAACCTATAAGGATGGTTTTTACTCTTCCGATCCATTTTATACATATCTAGACCTGAAAAGAGAAATAAAACTAATTATTAAAGGTTACCCACGACCCGGTTTTGCAAAAAAAAAAAACCCATAAACGCTTGAAGAAATGGCGATATTATGGAAATATATGCTGGAATAGAAATAGACTTTATCTTAGAAACCAGGCCTGACCCAGGAAAATGAACTGTATTTTTGGATTCAGCTGCAAAAAGGTTCCTAAGTCAGTTAGAAAACCTTGACCTTTGTAAAGAAAGTTTTGAAATGCAGGCCAGTGTTATTGATCCCGTGGTTGTCATCAGTTTGATGCACATCCAGATTGTTTTCCAATGGAAAATCGTTTTTTTCAACAGAATTACCTTTACTTGTGGTCTTCTTGCTAGTCATTGCAACAGATTTGTTGAAACAAATTTATAACACTTTAGAGACATGATACTCTATTGTGAAATTGAAGATGACTGAATAAGGTAAAGGTGTGCAAGTGAGAAAGAGGAAGATACTGGGCCACTCACAAACAGTGCTCCCTGCATGTCAGTCATTCCATTTTAGACGAGATACTCATTTCTGTGGCATAGCTACATAACAAAAAATAATGGTGGACAAATGTAAACCTTATGTGCAATAGGGTTAACAGTGTCACCCACAAAAAGTACGGGGTATATCACTAAAGAAAAGGAATAAAGGAATAACATTGTCACCTGCAAAAAGAGCTCCTGAACATGCTCTAATCACTCCATCTAGAACTCACATATGTTTGCCCTGTAGATACTGATTCTGTTAGTATGTCTTTTAAATGTTAATTTTTTTTTTAGAAATTATTCAGTCCATATTAGAAGAAACTGGGATATTTTAGGGTATCCATATTAAAAGTGAATTTTGTTTTCAAAACCATTTTTGCAGCCGATGCACTGTACATATGCATGTGAGTGTGCTTGTATTTGTGTGTTACAACAACCAACTCCCTTGTAATCCAAACAAATTTATTCAGTTTTAGGACTTTTCAAATTATGTAAAACTATGCTTATCTGCCATTAGTGAGTTTCAGAATCAAACAATTTTGTTTATTTTAATGAGAAAAAACATGTATTTTCCTCAGTGTAATACTGGATGATTAAGAAGTTTGTTTTATGCCATGTTCACATTCATCTATTTCTGTTTACTGTAGTACAAGTAAATTTTGAGTAGATTAGAAAGCTTACAAATGTTACTTCATGTTTCATTCTTCACGCCAGGTAATGCATTCCTTATGAAAATGGGATTTTATTAGTTCTATTGCTTTATATTGTTTTGCGATTCATGAACTGAAAATTAGTCAGGAAAAAATTATTCATATTTTCAACTGAAATTTATTTGCAAATTATACCATATATACAAAAATATTTTACCAACAGTTTGCTCTGACGGGAAGTAGTCAAGGTCCATTGCGAGAGTTGGCTTGTGGTGTTCTTCTGGAAGGTTCAGGACTTAGCATTCTTCAGGAAATCTTAAGTGTTTATCCAGAGGACACAGCTACAACCCCTGAAGATGTGATGATGGATACTCTTCATCTCTTAATATCTCACTGGAAAGGAGAAAAGATTGAGGTGAGGGACTAGTGTGCAGTTCTTTCTCCAATTCAGAATTAGTGACATCACAATTTTGTTTCTATTATCAAAAGCATGCCTGTCTGGACCAAAAGTATACAATCAGAAATATAAATGATTATGTAGTTATGCAAAATGCTTTATTTATAAGTTGTTAGTACAAATTTTATGCAGTAAATTTGTGCTTAGTTTTATTGTCTTGTTGCATTGTGTGTACAACAATGTTATTTCCTTTTCTTTAATGTATGATTGACGAATAATTTATGATTTTATCATTTTGTGTGATACATTATTCTTCAATATTACTCTTTATTTTATACAGCATCATCCTTCATTATCTAATGTAGTACATACACTGTCACATTTCAGAGTACCAGAAGTTTTATCTTTTGTTTATTCTGTACTGCAAAACTGTAGTGATATTTGCCTCACAGTGTAGTGAATGTCAATGGTCATGACTCTATGATAGGTTGTATAGTGCTACTTTAGGTTGCTTTGCACCCTTTTTTATCATTTCATGTTCTTGAATATGTATTAACCTTTCTGTGGTTTATTTATTTTTATCTGTAATATATTAGTATCTTTTCTTTTTTTAGTTTTTTCATTCATATGCAGTGGAACACCCCCCCCCCCCCCCCCCATATTTGCAGGGGATGCAAACAGCTAGAATCTGTGAATACTTAGATCTCCCTATAAAAACGCTTAAAAAAGGGATTTTGACGTAGGAAAAATCTATTTCTGGGCGAGGAAGCCGTGTTGCCCAGTGAAATGTGTCCTCTTTAGCACTATTTCTAGTAAAATATTGCTATAATACCAGAGAACTGCTAAATTTGACATGTCAGAAGTCTCTGACTCGCTCACCTAAATAAAAGGTGTCGGTATAAAACTGGGGTGAGTGTTAAACACTACCACAGCAACCCCTCCAATTAGCCTTTTCCTCATCAAAAGACCCTAAATACGGGGAGCCGACCCATAGGTCACACGTAGCTACCCTGTTGAAGGAGTCTGTGACGTCATACTTATCGATAGCATTGAAGCTTGGTGCACAGCAAGGGGGGGAAAAAAGGGGGGGGATTTCACTGGGCGACACGGCTTCCTCGCCCAGAAATAGATTTTTCCTACGTCAAAATCCCTTTTCTGGGCTCAGCCGTGTCGCTCCGTGAAATTGTACCAGAGAAACACCAAGCTACACCCCTCTGAAATGAAATACAATATTAAATTGAACTCAGAAGGGTTAAAGAAATCAAAAAATAGTCTAGAATTGGAAAAATACAATTTATTATTTACCAAATATATCACATAGCAATAACATGTGGCAACAAAACACGCACATAATAAAATAATTACTAATAATTTGTATAACCGTAACACTATACACCAATCCTAACAACTGAAACATTTGCTGAGGTAGGTAAAATGTTAATGAGGCTGGCATAATGGAAAAGATTCATATGACACAAGGACGGTGCTATATTGATGCAGTAGCAGGAGACACTGGTCTCCCTACAGCTATTGCATGATATTTAAGATCCTCCAAAGACTTAAGGTAATGCTTTTTGAAAACCAAGGGTGACTTCCAACCAGTATACTTCTTCAGATCATCGAAGTTCATATATTTGAAGAAATTTACAGAAGTTGCTATAGCCCGAATATCATGCACCCTGGGAAATGACCCTGGGCTGGCTTTCTTGATAAAATACAAAATCTGCTGCCTAATGCCCTTTAGGGATAGTGTTGCACCATCTTTTCTAATGAAAAGGGGGCCCTCGGAATAGGTAGATGTCCTAGATAAATAGTCCTTAAGAGTTTTAACAGGACATAAAGATGGATCCTGTGGAAGCGGAACAATCTTCCATGGAGACCACCTCATCAAGGGGTCTTCATTCTTAGCCAGAAATTCTTTATTTGGCGAAAGCAACACGTCCCCCGAGGAAAGGAACTCAATATGCGCTTCATCTCTAGATAAAGATTACAGCTCCGATATCCTGGCACCTGAAGCCAGACTCAATAAAAACAGTGACTTACGCAAAATGGTTTGGTAATCACATTTGAAGTTGTCTGTTTCCGAGGCTAACCTGAGAACATCGTTAAGAAACCATGACACTGACGACGGTCTGTGAATGGGCCGCAGGCGTGCACATGCTCTTGGGATAGAGGTGAAATAAGACTCGGTTAGATTGATACCGAACCCGAGAAGAAAAATCTTTTTCAGAGCCGACTTCGTGGTTGTTATTGTTGCAGCTGCCAAGCCTTGTTCAAACAGAGACCTGAAGAAGGTTATAGCCACGTTCATTGTCATTACTTTGATATTTGATTCCCTGAGGAATGAAGACAATTTCTTAACTGCTGAATCATACTGGCGAAGCGTAGATTCTCTCTTATCTGACTCTAAGAACAAAATGTTCTGTGGATCAATGTCCCCTACTCTCTTACCTGCAAACTTCATGAAATCCATAAAGTTAGGGTTTTGTGAAGACCTGAGGAATTGAACACAGTCCTCGTTTGAACTTGTTGCGACAGCCTCAAGTCTGGGAGAGGGTGAGGACGAAGACCTAGTTCCAGGAGAAGGGGAAACCAATTGCTCTTGGGCCAGTGAGGAGCTATGAGAGCCACCTGACCTGCGAAGGATCTCAACTTGTGCAGCACCTTCAGGAGAAGGTTCACTGGAGGGAATAAATAAATCTTCGTCCACTGGTTCCAATCTATACTCAGGGCGTCCGTAGCAAATGCCAGAGGGTCCAGGTTTGGGGCTACGTAACAAGGCAGCTTGTGGTTTGCCTCTGTAGCATACAGATCTACTTCCAGACCTGGTACTCGTTTGCAAACCCTCTTGAAGGATTCTTGGTCCAGTGACCATTCTGACTCCAGAGGGACTGATCGAGACAGTGCGTCTGCCACTACATTGTGGACTCCCGCCAGATGGGTAGCCGACAGATGCCAGGTGTTCTTGGCTGCTAGAGAAAAAATTGCTACCATCACGTGGTTCACATGGCTTGACTTTGAACCACCCCTGTTTATACAGTGTACCACTACCGCACTGTCGAGAACCAACCTGATATGACTCTTCTTTGGAGGACGAAGCTTTTTTAAAGTCAGAAACACTGCCATAGCTTCCAGAATGTTGATGTGAAGCTTTTGGAACTGAGAAGACCAAGTTCCCTGAACCTTCTCGTGCTGTGAATAACCTCCCCAACCTGTCAGTGATGCGTCCGTATGCACCACAAGGGACAGGGGAGGGAACTGCAATGGTAACTCTTTGGCTAGGTTTGCGGCCTTTGTCCATGGGCGCAGACGTTTTCTGAGAATCAGAGGTATCCGGGCGAACTTGTCCCGACACTTGGCATTTGCCTTTGAACACCAAACTCGATTGATGTCCTTGAGCTTGACTTTCAACAGAACGTCCGTGACCAAGGCAAACTGGAGCGAGCCTAGGATCCTCTCCTGATTCCTTCTCGAAGTCTTTTTGCATTTTAAGAATTGTCGTGTTGCCTTGGCAATCTCCTTCCTCTTCCCTGCTGGAATGGGAAAGGAAAGTGTGTGAATCCAGGTCCCAATGAAGACCTAGCCACTGGAAACTTGGACTCCAGAGTCAACCGGGACTTTGTCTTGTTGATCTTGAACCCTATATATTCCAGGAAAGACGTGACCTTGTCCGTGGCTTTCATACACTTGTCTTGGTCCATCTCTCAGATTAGCCAGTCGTCTAGGTACGCCACCACCAATATACCCTGAGACCTTAGCTCCTGCACCACTGCCTCCGCCAGTTTCGTGAAAACCCTTGGTGCTATATTTAGCCCGAAGGAGTAGGCTTCTTTCCCTAGTTTGAAGCCGAGGAATGGTCGGAAGTGCCAAGCTATCGGGACATGATAATAGGCGTCTGTAAGATCTATAGAGGTGGTGACGGCCCCACGGGGAAGTAAGGTCCGCACTTGAGAGATGGTCAGCATTTTGAACTTGTCGCAACGAATGTACAAGTTTAAACGGGACAAGTCTAAGATCACCCTTCTTTTGTCGGTCCCTTTCTTTGGGACGCTGAATAGACGACCCTGAAATTTCAAGTTTTTGGTCGTGGAGACTGCTCCCTTCTGGAGAAGGTCCCTGGAGTAATCCATCAACTCTTGCGTTGGTTCCTGATAAAAGGTGATGGGTGGAGGAGGACCTTTGATCCAACTCCAGCCTAGGCCTCTGGATACTATGCTTTTCGCCCAACTGCTGAACCCCCAACGATGACGAAAGAGGTACAGCCTGCCTCCTACCTGAGAAACTTCATTGAGATGATGAGGGCCGGAATCCTCTTCCTGACCTCGCACCTCTAGCTCGCCCTTGGGCTCTGGCTCCTCCGCGCTGACGAAAGGATCCTCTAGCCCTGCCACCCCTAGCAACCCTGGTAAAGGGGTGAAATGCCCAACTCTCATAGACCGGGTTAAAAGCGGGCGACACTGAATACTGAGGGGAAACCTGTTGGTTAGTCGATGGCGAAAGGAAGACAAATTGATGCTGTTGATGAAGCTGAGCCTTAGAAGTCGAAGGCTGGGGAACTTGTTGAACTGGAACAGCTTGTAGCACAGGATGCTGTTGCGGAACTTGGAAAGGTTGGAATTTCCTTTGCCTTTTCCTAGCCCTAAAACTGGAGGGAGAAGACTCTGATTTCCTTTTGAAAGGAATTCACCAACGCAATCTGATGCTTTGATTAAGACGTGATGCCTCGCTCTGAACCTCGTTTACTGCCGAAGCTGGGAAGAGATCTGCACCCCAGATTGAGGAAGCCAGAAGCTTGTTGGGTTCGTGCCTGATCGTAGCCTCAGATAGAACATGCTTCCTGCAATTTCTCCTAGCCACCGCAAAGTCGTACAAGTCACATTGCATGCCCAAAAGTAACGACTTCGCAATGACCTTAAGCAGCGGCTCCTGAGCGTACTCCCGAGCCACTGTCTCTGTCATCACTAGGGAGTTAAGAGACCTAGCGAGGCGTGTCTTAGCATCAAATTCTGCTTGGATCAGTGCGTCTGACAGCTTAGGAAGGCGCTCACTAAACAAAGTGATTGCACAATCTGGCTTCAGCTTGCCTACCGAGAATGTAGCCGGCAAATCCTCCCACAAATCCTCCCTACCTGGGAGTAGCAATGATGTGGGATCTGTCTCCCTAAGCTGGGGCATGGGCTCTTCCCGAGTCACTGCCTGGAGGGTAAGTTCAGCTACCTTTGATGTAAAAGGTAAAGGGTTCTCGTCATCAGTTGTAAACATTGTGAAAGGGCTTTTAAATGCTGTTACTCTAGTATTTGAGTAGTTCCACTCTTCTAGGCTCCGTATCCATGTTTGCTGAGCCTGATCTCGAGAAAGGATAACAGTTTCCTTGGGGACCTTATCCTCTCTAACTAGAGCTGCCTCCGTAAGCCTAACATAACCTATAAATGGAGGCTGTAACCCTTCGGGGAAGAACTCGAAATCCTCGAGTCTACATGTGCCACAACCTTCTATAGTGAACATCCCGTTGACAAACGGAGCGAAGTTCGCCACCCTCCAAGGATTACCAGGGTGGAACGGAGGGAGCGTGGACCCGTCAGGCATGCTCTGAGCTTGCACCAAGCTACTAGAAGGTGCCGGAACTGCCGACTCCTGTCTGAGACCTGCAATCAGGGAGTCCTGTGCACCTAACCTCTTAAACACCTCTTCAAACCTTGCTGCAACTGAGCTGACTAAGCTACCAAGGCTACTGACCTGATGTAGAATATTCACATTGAACTGGTCTTGGGCAACTAAAGGAGAATCCTCCTGCCCTTCCTGCGGTACCTTATGAGGTATCCGATCCCTAGACGTTGAAGGAATGGGACTTGTGGGGCAATAGGAAGAATTCCCTTCATGAGACCTTGGATTTGAAGGTTTAGAGAAAGACTTCATTCTGGGTTTAATATGTGTATGAACCTGTGGTGCCTGCCCAGGCCTTGGCTTTATCTCTGATCTGCCTTTAAGCAAGGTTTTACCTGAAGGTTTTTTCTTTATTTTAGGAATCACAGAGAAGGAATGCGACCTGGTAGGGGGCAACCCTCCTGTGAAACCCATGAAGGAATTGGAAGTAGAGGGAGAGGAAGAATCAGTCACTCGAGGAAAGACCCCGGTGACCAACTAAGCTAGCCTCATTAACACTGTTACCTGTACCCATATCTAGTGTAACGGGTAAATCCTCAACCACTTCAAGTGAGACTTCTTCCAAGCCAAGGTCCGGCAATTCTGCCTCTTGCTGTTCCATAACTGAGTCTTGGATTGATTCGATAATCAGTGCCGCTACTTTTGGTCAACGTATCCGGCAGATTTCCCGGCTGGGAAGATCAAAGTCGCCATATCTTGGGACAGAATATACGGCTTAGCCTTCCCTACGTTCCGTCCAAACCCTCCAACCCAGATCTTGAGGGCGGAGAGTGCAGCCTCCTTAATAGACTGCTCAGCCTGTAATGCAAGGAATGTGTCAATACTGTAAGTTCCTTGAACATTATGCTTATAATTGTTCATTAATCAATGTAATTTAGTTTAAAGAAATTTTTATTGTTCATTTATTTAATTTCATTAAATTTTATTTATTTATTTATTTTTTTTTTTTTTTTCTATTTTATTTATTAATTAAATTATTATTATTATTTTTTTTTTTTTTACAAGTAGTGTAATATAATTACATCACAATATACATAGAACAAGCAGTGCGGTAGCTTACCGAAGAGGTAGCCTGTTGTACCAAGTCGTAGCAGGCATAGCAGTTTTCGTGATGCCAGACTACGGAATCAGTAAGCAACACTGCGCAAGGGGCGTGGCCTTGACAAACGTCATGGCCGCACGGATCTTGCAGAGCAGCACTACAGCCGGCAGCCAGACACTGAGTGGCCTGTAAGTGCAATAATATATAAGAACAATTGCACAAACTTATTAGGATAATTATGATATAAGTATTATATGCCGGAGCATTCGGGACTGAAAAATATAAAAAAAATATGTATACGTATATTCATATATATTTACGTCCCGGGGACTGTGTAAGAAATAAAACCACCCGGAGCTGTATGACCCGGGGTGGGGGGTACACGGAGTAACCCCGGGTAAAACAAAAAAAAACCGGGACGGCCACATGAACTCGAAAGTTCGGTGGCAAAAGAAAATAAAAATAATGATAAAAATAATGAAAACTAAAATAACAAATATAATATCTCCGCCTACGGAAGAGTAACTCCCGTAAACATAACCCTCAACGACTACCGGAGAAGCCGGAATCTAAATCCGCCTTATGCGGAGAGGGAATGTTTAAGGCGGATGGATGTAAGCTCCGGGAGCTGAAAGAAGCAGAGCGCAACAAATCCACGGAAGCCGAGGCTGAATACGCAGTGCGACCATCAACTCCGGAGGCGGTCGGCTAAGAAGCGACATTCACCAACCTGAGGTCCTGGGGGACACTGTACACCCCCCCACTCTCCGCTGATGGGAACGGCCATCAGCGACAACCAGGGCGAGAGGAGCACCCAACTACTGGGGGCCCTGCGTGAGGGGGTGGGAGGGAGGGCTGATGGGGAGACGATCACGTGACCAGCGTATCCTCGTGAATAAAGGATCACGAGGAAAATGCAGGCATAGCCTATATAGGCTAGCTGACCGAACATCCAACATATATATAGACAAAATAAATGAATTACTTAAAGCTAAAAGAAAATCATGCTTTAACACGGGGGGTGATAATGAAAAATAAAATGTCGTAAAATATAAAACGCAATGAAGGCCACTCGATAACGGTGGGCGTAAAATGGAAAAAACTACTTGCCTACTGACAAAACGAAAAGAAACGGCAAGCTGACGAAAAGAAAAAAGGGGAAATTTCTTGAATGAAATATACCAAACTTAAAAATAAATAAAAGGGGGGGGGGACGGTGGATATACAGCGAAACACGTAACAAAGGAAACGTGTGCGAACGCAGACCCCCGTGAAAAACATGGAATTAATGAAAATAACAAAACATAAATGAAAACAAGATCGACAAAAATACTGCCACCCAAGACATAAATAAAAATATATACTGAAATATCACAAGTTACAAGTATATATATATATAATGAAATATCACAAGTTACGAGTAGGAAGGAAACCCACTCGAAACTGGTACAAAACAAGGGAACGACGTAATGGCGACTCGCCGCCGCTCGCTAAGGAAAAGAGACGCCTAACAAAACCCTAAATAAAGGCAAAACGAAAGGCAAAATCACTCCCTAAATATTGAAAAAGGGCGAACCAGTACTTAACTTGGGTGAAGTGGCAGATTGACGATCCATAACGATAAAGAATAACGAAATCAATGAAAAGGAACAGATAGCTTAAATCAAGCGTTCAAATGCTGGGAGGCTATCGATAAGAATGACGTCACAGACTCCTTCAACAGGGTAGCTAGGTGTGACCTATGGGTCGGCTCCCCGTATTTAGGGTCTTTTGATGAGGAAAAGGCTAATTGGAGGGGTTGCTGTGGTAGTTTTTAACACTCGCCCCAATTTTATACCGACACCTTTTATTTAGGTGAGCGAGTCAGAGACTTCTGACATGTCCAATTTAGCAGTTCTCTGGTATTATAGCAATATTTTACTAGAAATAGTGCTAAAGAGGACACATTTCCGGGAGCGACACGGCTGAGCCCAGAAAAGCCTATTTTGTCAGTTCCAACTCAAGAAAAACCCACTAAAAAAATGCTTATATGTACATACCTGGTTTTTTTAAGTAGTTTTATCACAAAAAGTGCTTTTAATCATGAAATTGATATGAGAATTCAGTAATTTGTGGATATTTCTCATAGAAAAATACCACAAATACACGAGTCCACGAATAGGGGGGCTGACGGTACATAGTAGCCTACTTTATGTCTGTATTTTTTTTTTCTTTTTTTTTCATCCATGGGCATTTTATCCTTGGGAGTTTCTCAGCCATTACTTACCTTTTTGACTTGTTCTGTATGAGTGTATTCAAACTGAATACAGTAAGTCCTCGGGTTACGCTGGTCTCGACTTACCATGTTTCGTGGTTACGAACGCGCCCCCATAAAAATATAAAAAATAATATTTTGCGTCGTTCCGTCTTACGCGGTTTAGCGTCGTAAGCAACGTAAACAAACGCGAACTAGTTCCGGGCGCACGGCGGAAGAATACGCTTTGTGGGGGAGAGGACGGCGTCGCTTCGCTACGCTCATTCCTCGCCCATACGCCATTTTGGTTGTTTACACTGCCTCTCTCTCCCTCGTGTTGTATCGTTTTTGTAACTTTTTGCTCTTTGTTATGGCTCCCAAGCGCAAGGCGGACTCTTCTGATGGTAGTGCATCGAAGAAAAGAAAGGCCATCACCATGGAAATTAAAGTGGACATTATAAAGCAATCTGAGAAGGGAGAAACGCCAACAAACATTGGCCGCTCGCTTGGCCTTAGCCGTTCGACCGTTGCTACCATTATCAAAGATAAAGAGCGTAATCGTTGAACATGTGAAAGGATCTGCTCCTATGAAAGCGACAGTGATAACTAAGCAGCATAGTGGTCTAATAATTGAAATGGAAAGGTTATTGGTGCTTTGGTTGGAAGACCAAAAATCAACGGCGTATCCCAGTCAGCCTTATGGTGATTCAGGAGAAGGCGAAAAGATTGTATGTTCTGCCTCACCTCAAGAATCACCTGCCTCGCATCTCCAGTCAACTTCTGGAGGTTCTTTTTCTCTTCACTAACCTCCCCCAGTCTCTCCAGCACCGCAGCTTCCTCTCCAGTGTGCAAGCCAATCAAATTAATAAAGGTAAGGAATTGTTCTCTCGTTGTTATTGATAGGTATTTACATTAAATCATGTGGTATTTTTCAATGTTCCGACTTACGCTGAAAAGTGTTACGACGCATCTTAAGAACGGATCAACGTCGTAACTCGAGGACCCCCTGTAATATAATAATAATAATAATAATAATAATAATAATAATAATAATAATAATAATATGTAATAAGAATGGAGTCCACATTTATGAACTTTTGATGTATCCATTAATTGAACGTGAATACATATTTTAGAAATTGTGTAAGTACATACTTTACAAGCATATCAGAGTGGTGGTCACACATACAGATTTTTTATCATTTTGATAGTATATACATACTGCTACTCCTTTGTGCATCAAGGTTGGAAGGTAATGACATGCAATATTGCAGATAGAAGTAGAAGCAGAAGGGCGGGATTTACTTGCTGTTCTGGATCACATATTACAACAAATAAAGGATTATCTAGAAAATGGAGGAGATCTATTGTCAGAAGAAGAAGTTTTAGATGAACTGAGAAACCTATGCCAAGAGGAATCTGTACCTTTGAAAACTAAAGTGGATATTCTAACAATTTCAGAAAAGGTAAGAGTAACTGTAAGAATATTGGGTAATTACACTACTTGGAACATGACCGTGAGAAAGAGAATTTTTTTTATTTTAAATGTATTAAAAGTGAACGTTATATACTATTTACAATGCAATCACTCAAGAATTTTCTCGTGAATTGCATTAAGTTACATCAAATATTGCTGTATATTTTTTGCAAAACTAAGTAACGTTGGCTCTTAGCTTGTGTGCAACTCATGTGTCATAAGATTTTAGTTTAAATATATAAAAGATAAATCCAAAGGCATTCCAAAGCGAAATTTTAATTTCCTTTATGCTCCAAGCTTGCCAAAGATGTAAAGAAAATGCAGAAACCAGTTCAGCTTAATGTAAACAAGTATTAGACTTACCCGTTTTTATTAACTCTTTACGTAATACATATAAAGTTGGAGCCATGTATATCTTCCCTCAAGAAAGAATACAGCAGGTCTGGTCATTGTGTACAAGGGCAGTGTTGGGGTCACCTGGATAAATTCACTATTATTACATAATCAATATTGATAGAGAGAAAGAATTTATGTACTATGTTCTGTGTACGTGCATATATTTAATTCTGTCTTGCAGGTCATTAATTGAGTTTAGTTTACTAAATGAAACAATTTTTAAGTCTTAGTAGAAGGAAAGGTTTAGTTGTTGCAAATATATTCATTCTATTACTGTCTTTTTCCTGTGCTTTCACTTCACAAAGCCTCCCATCTTCCAGTTCTCAGCCAAGTAGGATCTGGGTCGTCTTAACTTCTGGTGACCACAGGTGTACAGGTGACTCTTGTCACATAGTGTTCTCTCTTGGTCAGTGCAGAGTATGTCTTTGAGCCATTTTCATCACCTATTCATCATTATCTCATAATTTCCCTTCCAGTATTATATCTCTCTCATATCCTAACAGGTGGGTCCTGGGACCAAACCCCCACATATGGCAAGGCCCAAACTGTATCTTGAGTTTTTATAGTTAATGGTATATAATGCCTTTTCAGTATCAAGATGGAAGTTCTTCCTCTTCTTTCTCACAGTTGTTCCTACATTAAGGAGTCAGATGCCTGATGCACCTTTTCCACTGCCTTCTGTCAAAGGCATCATCCTCCACCAAACCTCTTCTCTCCATATCTTCTTTCACTTTATCTAGCCATCTAATTCACTGTCTCCCTCTCGATCTTCTTCCTCTAACAGGTTCCTTCCAAGCCCTCTTCACTCCCTTCTCGTCATCCATCCTCAACACATGCCCATACCACCTCAATATTGACCCTCTTATTACCTCTGTAGTCTTTACTTAACCCACCCTTCTTATTTTGTCATTTTTCTATCTCTCAAGCAGCGATATTCCAATAATCCTGCTCAACATTCTCATCTCTGTTCTCTCAAGCTGTACTTCCTCCTTTCTTCTTAGAGCCCATGTTTCTAATACATACATTAATACTGGTCTTTCAAGATGAAAGTTATTTAAGTTATTTATGTTCAAATTCTCAATCGATCAAATCCTCAGTGGATATAATCTGAAATAAGTAGGACAATGAATCTGCTGTGCATCTGCTGTTTTGGAACCCACTGATTTTTTATTATATCTCAGAATCTTACCAAATATTCACATGGCGCCTCAGTGGCATGGTCAGTATGGTGTTGGCGTGCCACCTTGGTGGCCACGAGTTCGATTCTCGGGCATTCCATTGAAGGGTCAGAGATGTGTATTTCTGGTGATAAAAGTTCACTCTCGATGTGGTCTGGAAGTCACGTAAAGCCGTTGGTCCCGTTGCTGAAATACCACTGGTTCCATGCAACATAAAAACACCATACAAACAAACAAACATTCACATATGTACTTAAACGTTTCAAGCCATTGGCTTGCTCAAGAATTGAGGAAGAAAAAGAGATGTTCGTTGGCCTATCTTGTCTGTGCCTTGGTTAGTTCTCTACTGTGGTCTGGTGGTTGAGAAGTATTTTGGTAGTTTTTTCTTGTACTATGCTGGAATATTGGTATAGTTCTACCTTTTGCTTTGTGTTGGGTGTCTTCAGTATATAATAAAAAAAACTTAATAAAGCTAGATATTGCAGAAATAACCAATGTGGCCACACACAATGTTTGACTTGTATCATTAAGGCAAGTGATTGGCCTTTAAAGTCTTGAGAAACTATCTGTTAAGCACAGGAACAGGAGAGAAACATAGGAACAGGTAACACCTTGTTAAAGATATTAATTCCAATGTGGATTTGGTAGTTTTGGAACAGTTAGGCCTAGATAATCGGGAAGTGTTCCCAATGAACATAACTTAACGTGTGTTCTTCCTATCCCCTGATCATTCTCACCAAGCTCTTCCTAGCACAAGAATAGTAGACCCCCAGTATTTTTTGAAAGTTAAAAAATAATGTACGTATACTGAGAGTATTATCCTACATCAAATATACCTTAAATTATTGTCCTATCACTGTATTAATCTTTCAAAAGATGTATTACCTTTACTATACACTTTTAAAACACTATGGAGACACACACACAGTGTGCATAGTATATGTTAATACCAATTGGTTAAAGAGACTCAAATTACCAGTAGTACATATCTTTTCCTGGGAGAGAGAGAGAGAGAGAGAGAGAGAGAGAGAGAGAGAGAGAGAGAGGCCTGAACTAAGTATCTATCTGTCCATCTCTAATTTCTTTTATTCTTAACCCTTTGGTATAGAGAGAGGGGGGGGGGGGAAGAGAGAGGAGAGAGAGAGGAGAGAGAAGAGAGAGAGGAGGAGAGAGAGAGTGAAGGGGGAGGGGCTTGAACTAAGTATCTATCCATTTCTCATTCTACCCTTTGGTATGAGAGAGAGAGAGAGAGAGAGAGAGAGAGAGAGAGAGAGAGAGAGAGAGAGAGAGAGAGATGAAGCAAGGTAGAAATTGATTTGGTCAGTGGCAACATCTACCCTTGCAGAGAGAACATTTATGTGAGTACACAAAACTTCTCTCATCTCAGTGAGAGAGAGAGAGAGAGAGAGAGAGAGAGAGAGAGAGAGAGAGAGAGAGAGAGAGAGAGAGTGTGTGTGTGTGTGTGTGTGAGGTAGGAAGGGAGAAAGAGAGAGAGAGAGAATTATTATTTTTATTATTTAATGTTATTATTTAATCATGTAAAATTTAATAATAATAGATATATTTGAAAATTAGTAAATCATCTTTTTATAAAAAAAAATTTATTTAGTCATGAAAATAACATCAAAATATGTATACTAATTAGCAAATATTTCTTGAAGGAAAAAGTCTGCAAATTGCTGAATTTTTCGTGAATAATTTGTAGATAGGTTCCACAGAAAAATCCACAAATCGATGAGTCCTCGAATCTTGAGAGCGAATAGGGGGGTTACTGTATTTAGTCCCTTCTGTCTTCTGTACTGACTTTCACATTCTATAACCACACATGAGCCTGCCTCTGGACTATCCTCTGTCAGTCCAGTGAGTGTCAGATAGAGCTTTTTGCCAGGGAAGCAAGTCAGCCTAGCATATGGAGAGCTATGCCAGCTCCTTTGCCCT
The DNA here is from genome assembly GCF_015104395.2 of Macrobrachium nipponense. Taxonomy (NCBI): domain Eukaryota; kingdom Metazoa; phylum Arthropoda; class Malacostraca; order Decapoda; family Palaemonidae; genus Macrobrachium; species Macrobrachium nipponense. The sequence goes on from NC_087210.1 coordinate 32,207,122, forward strand.
CTCGGTCACATCACCATATGCATGGGGCAGGTTCCTTACTTTACCCAAAGCCAAGTGATATCATCCTTCACAGTAATGCAAGTGATGGTCTGATTCATTAATGAACCCTGAACTACTGTATATGCCGGTGTATAAGATGACCTTTTAACCTAAAAAAAAATCTCCCCCAAAATGGGGATCATCTTACACACAGAGTAGAAAAAGCAAACCTTAAATCCTGTCAAGGTTATGATACCCTGAAGTGTCCATAGTTATGTCAATGTTAACTACCGTCACAACTATCGACACTAAACAAAACTGTAATAACGGTAAAACCGTAGGTGATTGAAGTGAATCACTAGTGACACCATTATTATAAGGCAATACTATAGAAAATTTTATTATTAATACTTATTATACAATGCCCTTTTAACATTGATTGATAATTTAAAGTTACTGAAAGGGTAAATCAGGTACAGGCAGTCCCCTGTTATCGTCAGGGGTTCCGTTCCAACGGCTTGATGATAAGCAAATATCGCAGATAACAGAAAATTGACGATTTATGCCGCTGATAACCGGTTAATGCCGCTTCTGTTAGGTATGTGTCGGTGCCATAACTGTATTATCAGTGCCAATAACCAGAAATTGGTGCATTATGGTGTCAAAAATCTGCGATTTTCAGTGCTAGACAAGCCCCATAAAACCGGATCGCTGATAACTGGGGACTGCCTGTACTGGCCTAACTTCCTTGTTTATGAAACATGGCCATGCTTGTAGTTCCCAGTTGTGCTTGACTTACGAGCTATGTTATTTATTAAAGGCCAATATTTCCTTGGTTTATTGGTAGTTTTATATAATCAAAATGAAGGGATTTGTGATAGTTCCCTTGTTATCCTTAATATATCAGGGTTCTTTCTTGTTTTAAAGGAATACATTCATGCAGATATACTTCCAATGGGTATTATTCCACTGATAGTGACGTCACAGGCGTTGAGCATTTGTGATATTTATATTTTTCCAAAGGGAATACAAAAGTATTTGTTCGTAATGGTGAGCTTTGCCAAACTCTTTAAAATCTTGAAGATAACGAATTTATACATTTATGGTACAAGATTTCCAGTAATTATTGATTTTATTTGTACCAATTGACTTACATCAGCTGATAATTGTATTTAATATAAATTGGGGTCATCTTTTATGGCAAACATGCCACTAACTTAAACATACATGAAAAATGGGTGGTCATCTATATGTTGAATAGTCTTATATGCCGCCATATATGATATACTTTCGATAAATACGTATTGTCCAAAATTTGAAACCAGAAATAATCCCACAGTACATATACTTGGGGAATAGTTCTAACTTTTTGGATAATTGTATTGTATTTGCACTCCTCACACAAATACCTTCAGGTGTTTAAATACTGCATGGCTACTCTTGACACTGGCAAAACACAGTGGATTGGAATGTCTATTTTTTCTCAGATTTTCTGTGATTTCTTCATAACTGTTGTACGAGTGGCTTTTCTTCTAAGTGTTGAGCATTTGTCCTTGAAGTATTCCATACCACAAGCAGTTGCCTAGCACTCTTTTCCTATTACCTGTAGTGTATATTCTTAGTAATATTCACATTGTGTATTGTTTATGTACATTTTTGTGTTTTGGAAAGCCTGGCTTCACAGAAGCAGAGTGTTTACTATTTTATATATATATATATATATATATATATATATATATATATATATTATATATATAGATATATATATATATAATATAATATTATACATATATAGTAAACAATAGTTATATTTACATTTGTTATTTCAAACATGCTGAGACCAAAGAAACACGAAGTATAACAGAAAAATGGCCCTTTTAAGTGGCCAGGCCTTCAAGTACATCTCTGAAACAGAGAAGCATTATGTCCGATACAGGAAAGAGGTTGGGTCCCCAGATCGATGCCTTAATAAGCTTATTAAGCTCATGTCTGATGGAAGCATTGGCAAAGACATGCTTCCTGCAGTTCCGCCTAGCAACCACAAAGTCATACAGGTCACACTGGAAAGTCTGCAGCAGCGGCTTTGTTAGGACCCAAAATAGAGGTTCCCCAGCGTAGACAAAGGCCATCAACTCTGAGTAGTAACCGAGTTGATCGACCTACTCAGTCTACACTTTGCCTCAAACTCTGCTTTACCATGACTTCCGGAATTCTGGGTAACCGTTCACTAAACTATGTGGAAGCACACTCCCGATCGAGTTTGCTCACTGTGAACGTTTCCGGAGCACCCACCCAGCACTCCAAATCTCCGGGAAAGAGGAGAGAGGTAGGCCCTGTCTCTCAAAGCTGAGGCATTGGCTTCTCCTCCATTCTGGCCTGCAGAGTTAACTCCGCGATCTTAGATGTGCAAGGGGTCGGGATGTTATCCCCCACCACGAACGTGGTGTAGCAACCTTTGTGTGGCGTCAACTTGGTGTTGAGGCAATCCCATTCCGAAAGGGTGGGGACCCATGCCGACTGTGCCTGATCCCTAGGATAGATCACAGTCTCCTTTGGGACCCTGTCTACCCTGACAAACGCTTCCTCGGCTAACCGAGCGTAGCCTGGGAAGGGAAACTGGAGGTCCGCTGGGAAGAACTCGTAATTTTCCACGGGACGGGTTCCGCAGTCTTCAATTGTCAGCATGCCATCCGAAAAGGGAGCATGCAGCGCCAACCGCCATGGGTTGTTGCCCTCGAATGGCAGGAGCTTAGATGCATCCGGCACAATAAAGGACTGCTGTGTGCCTCCAGACTGGATAAGTCCGGCCAGCAAGCTCTCCTGAGTCTGTAGTCTCTGAGTCAGAGACAGGATGGACTGTCCCGACGTCTCTAAACCCGAGGCGAGCTGAGAGGACATCGATTGGAATCTCGAGTCCACAATACTGCCCATCTTCTCCATGAGAAGATTAGCGAAGGCATCAGGGTCGAAGCCGGACTCCATCGGTCTGGCTTTAGAACCCTTAGCTCTCGACCCCTTAGGCAGGGGAGTAGCTTTTGCCGAGGAAGCCAAAGGCTTGGGGGCCAATGACGACCTGGCGGAGCCCGCCGGAGAAGGCTTAGTTGGTCTGGCAGCCTTCGGCAGGGACTTCTTTTTCTGGGTTTTCACCTTGGGGATCACAGAACCAGACCTATCCCCAAGGATCATGGACTTCGAGAAGCCCTAAAAAGAAGAGGAAGAAGAAGGAGTTGGGCTAAAAGCAAGTGTTTTAGATCTAAAGCCACCTGCCTCACTTACCTCCCTACCTTCTTCCTGTGAGTCGACGGTCATTGGCTCGCGATGCAGACTGATGGCCGCCACTTCCTCTGTCACCTCTTCGCACAAAAGCCCTCTTGGTCTTCCGGAGGGGCCTGGGTTTCCAAACGGATCCTCTCGATGATAGGGGCCGCCACTTCCCTAGGTGCTGCTGCCGACGTCCTTGCGTTTGGATAAAGGAGAGAACACATCTCCTCCGACAGCACGTAGGGGCATCCAGCAGCAACATTCCTCCCATAACCCCCCACCCAGACCCTAAGGTTCGAAAATGAGGAGGCCTTGAACACCAGAGGGGTCTGTAAGAGAGGACAAAATCAGATCCTCCAGTGGCGGAACTATATCCTAAAAATCAAAAACATTACTGAGGTGAGGATGGTACCTACTGACTCATTAGTCACGTTCCCCACCAAAGCGTAACACACTTCACAGCCATCTGGATGCCAGACTAAGAGGTCGTCAACCTGCACCGCACAGCTGGCATGAGATCGGCAGACCTCATGCCCACACGGTTGCTGGAGAACGGCTGCGCACCCCAACTCCAGACAACGTACCATCTGTAAGTTGGAACTGATACATGAGTATCGCCAAAATAGTTCCGCCGGAGTTAATTCCGGAGGTATGTGTACACTTAGACTAGTTCTACTAAAACCAGCGAAAGGTAAACATCAGCTATTAAATAAAATTTTACTTAACATTTTACTTAACATTAAAGCTCTGAATGTCTCCGCCTGCTCCGGAATCCATAATTTCATTATTGCAATAGCCATGACCGGCGGAGTTGGCCTGATACGAGCAGAACAGGGAAACAAGGTAAAACCTAAGCCTGAGTCTGATCGCACCAGAGTAGAGTAGCAATTCCAAGTCAATTGGAAACGCATTCTCTAAGCCTAGTTCCGCCCCCACCGGAGTGGGGAAGCAGCGATAACACCAGAGAAATACGGAAAATAGAGCGGCGGGAACAGTGGTACTAAGAACTCCGGCGTATAACATCCTGGCGAATGTGATGGTAGATCACACCTCGCTGGAATAAACACAGGCCCGGAGACATACCAACAGAGACTACATAATCTTCTAATCCTTAACCTCCTCCGACTAATCCCCCGGAACAGTGCTCGACGCTCCAGCTGCTGCTCACCGGTAGGATTACTTGGTCAGCGAGCTAACGAAGCACCACCGGAACAGGTCCGGAACGGAAGGAAGAGCCCGGAGGAGAAAGGTAAACTAGTAATCGCCTGGCAACAGCAACCGGTCAGGGGATTACCAGCCTCCGAGAAGCCGTGAAATAGCCTACTACTAAAGGGGCAGAAGATGGCAGGCCAACTGACACCCTAAAGGAGGTAATAGCCAAGGCTATACTTTACAAAATTTATTGATAAGAAATTATTGGAAGTACCAACGAATAAAGGCAAGCCCATCTACAAGCCTAGCCTAACCCTCCAAAAATGGATAGCCCGATCTGGTCAGGTAGCCTAGGATTGGCGCCTACTAGTTCGTCACGAAAGAGGACACACTAGAGCCTAACCTAACCCTCCAAAATCGAATATATCAACCTGGTCAGGTAAGATAGGCCTAGCACCTACATTATGTAACAAGAGAGGAACTCTCTAGTAATGGATCACCCTCCAAAACTAATATGTCAGTCTGGTCAGGTTAGCCAGGACTAGTACCAACTATGGGTAGTGAGAAGTACTCTCAACCACTAGCCTACCTTCCAAAACCTAGCCTAGACCTGGTCAGGTAGGCTAGGGTAGGTAGATATTCGTGTAGGACTTCCAAACCTCATCAAAATACAATTAGCAATATAATAATATTATAATAAAATAAATAATACCACATACACTACATGCATGAGCACCGCGAATGAATGAATGTTCCTTTACCTCCCAAAACTAAAATGGAGTATCGCTAGGCTAGCCTAGGTCGCCTCAAACACAATACTCGCGCATGATGTAGGATTTAAAAAAAAAAAAAAAAAAATCACTGCACTCTCGTAAGGGAACCAAATCACTCCTGAAGGACTGATGATAAATGAGGGAAACCCCCTAAAGAGGCTAAATAATGTAATGGTTCAAACCATGATACATCAACCTATTGGTACCCATCAGAAGCGAAATGGTAAAATTTCACAACAACAGTAACGTATACTGTGATGTGCAAAAACGGTGAACATAAAATATACACCGCAATAAAAAGTTGAGATGAATAAGTACGCGGTCTACAATGCATCCAAAAAGGCCGACCCAGGAACAGCAATGCTCAGCTCCCATGCCAACGCTTCATTATTAAACAACACCATACTTGATGCATAGTTGCCTAACTGCGTTCAAAGCCAAAAAATAATATACTCAACTTAGATGAAGATGCTTCTTGAAGGTCTGAAGACATGATGACTTCTAAAAATCACAAAATACCTTGTAGTAAAAACAAACGTGTTAACGCTTCGAGTGCTATTGAAAGAATGGCGTTCTTGGCAGAGGCAGTAGTAGTAGCGAGCGGAAGGTAACCGTTGTAACAGCACCTCTGCAGAGGGGGATTTTGAGAGAGGAGAGATCTATTTGGTGAAGTATCTGTGATAGTGGCTTCCACTCGCCCCTGATGCTATACCAACACCCTTTGAGGGTGAGCGAGCCAGAGGTAGTAACTCTGGCATTCCATATGGCTTTTTCTCTGGTATATTTAGCATTATTTATACCTAGAAATGAGTGCTGTAGGAACATTTCACTGGGCGACACAGGTCTTCCCCCAGAAATAGATTTTTCCTTTGTCAAAATCCCTTTTTTGTCCCTCCAGAAACAAGAGCCCGTAGTGTTACATGGTTTTTAAAAGCCTGATTATTATCATAATTTACATATAATAATTAAATTTGCAGTTTTGAATTCCAATGGGTTTAATATGCCAATACATTACAAAACTAATGGGTATTGTGTGGATTCTGGAGTGACAGCATTTTATCTTGTAAGAACATTAAGTTGAACAGTAAACAATGCTGTTTAGTATAGTATGTATAAGTTATAACTAGCCATTTATTTAATGCAGAATAATAACCATTTAGAATGCTGCTAACTAGGTAGCTATGCCAGAGCATGTTAGGTGATTATTATTGTTTAATACAAAAATTACAGTTTTCTAGACTGTCCACTGGTATTTGCTTCAGCTAAGGTAAATAACTAGGATTCATTGCCCTTTGCATGTTTGTATTACACAGTCTGTTAAGAGTTATAGACTGAATAGTAAAATTTTTAAAAGTTTCTTTGCTAGACAGTTAGAAGGGGTCTTGTATGACAGGAGAGCATGTAGCATTTTTTTTCCAACTGACATCATATATTCCTTATATTACAGTATCTCTCACTAAATGAGGCAGACCTACAGCTTGTTCGTGTCATGAAAACAGGTGATGTTGTAGGAGCTGCATGGCCAGATGATATTATTAGTGTGAAACCAGAACATCTGGCTTCAGGAGCAGCTCGTGCAAGCTTACTTGACACACTGCTGACTCATATTAATTCAATACAGCAGACCCAGGCAATAATCAACCTACTTAAACTATGGCCACCATTTGGTCCAGAGGTAATAGCTAAATATATTCTGTTGATACATGGTACTTTTGATTTTTGGTTTACAATTATGTACTATATGTTAGTTTTGTTGAAATTGGTGTGCTAATCTTTATTTTTTTTAATTACTCAAAATTGCATCATAAAATCATTTCTCATATTTATTGATTGCTTTGGAGATACATTTTAATTTCTTTCTTGTTCTGTGCCTTTGTTTAAATAGGAATATGAAAATGCTGTCACTAATCCTTGGATATTGGTTCTGACCAAAACAATGGAGGTTACCAGAGGTAATCCTATTGTTGGATTAGAGGTTATTTGGGAGTCAGCACAAGTTGCAGTAAAACAGAATCAAGTAAGTACATCACCTATTGCTCTTGATTTGGTTTTGGTGAGGATTAAATATGCTAATTTGATTATTCATAATGTCATTTTAATTTATTCTATATTGTAAGTTCCAATTATAGCATTTATATTTTATGAACTGTATTTACATTTCCATTTCAGCTACCAAGAGAATCAATGACACTTCTTGTCAAGAAATTGCAAGCTCTTGGCCGTTTATCTTTAAGATACAGTTCAAAAGTAGCACTGCTCTCTGAAGATGAAATCTTACATGCCGAGGTTCTGAAAAATATAAAAGCTTTAGATGAGGTAAATATGCATTACTTTTACGCTTCTACTTTAATTGGTATCCTCTAGTACCAGGATTCCAACTGTTGATAGCAATACATATTGCACAGTATTTAAGATTAAAAGGATCATATGTTGAGTTTTCCTTGGGGCAAAAATGTAAATGAACTCAAGATTATAAAATACCATAAATAGGCACCTTAACCAGAACTAGTCCCGTTATGGCACCATAAATCGCCGATTTTATGGCACTTGTCCGGATCGCTGATAACGGAGTCCACCAATAACCCGGGACTGCCTGTATTGATGCGTTCCAGACCCCCAAAATATTAAAAAAAAATACATTTTACAGGGAATAAACACAGTTTTACATACAGAAAAGAATGAGAAATAAATATAAATGAATAATGAACATTTAACATCACTCTTATTTTTACGGAAGACTTTGTTAGCGTATGGTAGACGGAGAGGAGAGGAGAGGTTACTCTTTGGAAGGGGAATCCCCCTCCAGAAGGACTTCAGGTATCATTAACCTTCTGGGGTTACTTCTCTAGGTTTTTTAGTAGCACTGTCAGAGGTTACTTCCCCACTTTGTTTTTCACTCTTTGTTCTTCACTGGCACTATGGATGCCTGTACGCTTTTCTGAATTTTTCAAACCAGCCTCTGCTGGCCTTGAAATCACTAAGAGCAGCACTTGTTGTTGGCATTTTCTTACTTAAATCGGCATGCAGCATCCTCGCTTTCACACAAATGATCGCTTCAGACACACTATCACCTACGTACTAACTGTATTTTGTTGATCCATACCAACAGCAACTTTTCAACATTTTCCACTAGTTGAGATCTCCGATTTAGATAATGACGTTACCCCTTCCGCAACATGAGCTGCCTTGATTTCATCTTTCTTTGCTAGGATAGAGCTGATCGTTGACACCGACGTACCGTACATCCTAGCGAGATCAGCTACACGTGTCCCACTTTCATACTTTGCTACAAGTTCTTTCTTGAATCTATCGTATTTCTGGTCTGTTTCACCAAAGGGGTGACACTTACACCTTTCTTGGGCCCCATGATGACTACTTTGTAATGAGTTTTATGGTGAAATATTGCACAAAACATAAGAAACATTTGCGGCAATGCAGACTACGAGCGCCGAGATGCTTGTTAGGTGAGAAACAAAGCCAGAATGGGTCACGAGAGAAAACAGGATGCTTTGTTTGGGCGCTTTATACGGAGCCCGCTTCACGAGCTGGGCCCAGATGGAGCGTTACAGAGTGTATGAAAATCAAGGAAGCGTACAATAACCAAGACAAGATTTCGGACAAAAAGTTTACGAAAACTGAAACATATGAAATGAGAGGCATACAAAAACCGAGGTTCCACTGTATGGTCCCTCTTAATGAGAGAATGCCTTGATGAAGTCATTGGGCTTCAGCACGGCATATCATTCCCGTGCTGAAGCGTGGTGACGGGCAAGAGGGCTCTCGAACTGGGGAATTTTTGTTTTTCCTCAGTTTGACTCTAAATTTCTCTCATCCTATTTCTATTACTTATAATTGTTTCATTCTTCTTCATATTTATCAACTTTCTCCAACCTTGCTGTCAAAACTCTTACCCATTTCACTGTCCAGATGTTTTTTTTTGGGGGACATCATATCCGGGATTGGAAATTTTTTCAAAATCAATTGTGGGAGCTGTGGTGGTCTTGCCAACTACCCGATAATGTTTGGACACCTTGGAATGTCAGTATTTCCATACTGGCATGCGGGACTATTCTCCAACCAAAACTTGGCCTTCGGATTCCAGGGGTTGGCCGGTTTCATAGAGATAGGACTCTCGGCATTCTGTCCGGTTTGCCTGCCACTATGATTAGAGTGGGGATGATTGTATTCCTGTAATGCTCTCAGTCCCATCAAGCGGGTTTGGCATACACTTGAGCCACTCTAATCATAGTGGTACCATCCCTTTGTGGTAGGGTAGGGAGTGGACATTTGGGAAGCAGCTCTCGCAGGTGTCATTGGTGGAGAAATTAATTTCATGAAAGGGTAAGGGGTTCTCTTTTGGGATGTCAGACAGTCTTAATTTTTTTTTCTTTCCCCCAACTAATTTAATGACGGAAATTAATGTTTCTAATACCCCTGGATCGAATGGCGAACCTCAGACACTGTTGACGACCTCTGCTAATTTAATTAGGGAAAACTCTGTTGATGACCTCGGAACTAGGAAGGACCATTCTATTGATATTCCAAAATTGAGTAATCTGGGTAACGCAAGGAAACTTCGAATCCTTCATGTTACCCAAATTCCAATAGAGACAAATTATGATAATATATATAAAGAATTTAAGTGTTATGGATCTATAACAGAAATAAGAATGAAACTGGAAGATACAAAATGGGATTCATGGATATCTTACAATAGTCATGATGAAGCATTTAATGCAATATGTAATGTTAATAATATCAAAATTAATAACTTGAATATAATGGCTGCTCTTTGCGACAAGGTACCAAAGGATTTGGATGTTTATAGACCTGCGGACTGGTTTGAAAAAGATGCTGATTTAGTTATGCCTTCCCAGAGGAAGCCAAAACCACCGATGTGGCTTGTAGCTGAATCTCAGGGGGTTACAGGGAACTATTTCAAATATGCAAATTAATTCAGAAAAAAGTAGGAACTATTGCACCAGGAGATATATCTCGTTTTGGAAAAAATAGTTACCTTATCCATGCCAAATCATGCACACAGTCTGCAATACTATCCAACCTTAAAACAAATGATGATGATATTAAGTTAGATGTCAAACCCCACCTAAATTTTAGCTACGGAAGGGGAGTAGTTTTTAACAAAGAGATCTGTATGAATTTACAGAGGAGGAGATACTGGCCATGTGTCCACTAAATGTATGGAAAGTACACAAAGTCCCGGGTACATCAATGATTATCCTTACTTTCCAGGATGCTGGTGTACCTTCCCGTATTATTATTGAAAATGAAGTTATTAAAGTTCGACCATTCAAGCAGAAGCCACTGCAATGTTTTAATTGTTTTAAATTTGGACACCCGTCAAAAGTTTGCAAAAACGAAAAAATGTGTGGTATTTGCTCTAAATCTTACCATGGAGAATGTGCACTTGATGCCAGGTGTTTAAATTGCAGCTCAAATCATAAATCCACTGACCGGAGCTGTGAGCTGTATAAGTCCGAAGAAGCTGCCCTTAACAAATCCAATTTAGAACATATAAGTGTGGGATATGCCAAAAGACTATTAGATAAATCAAGTAGTTATGCAAAGGCACTTAAATCAAACCCACCTAGCACTGCCAATAGTTCTATAAAAAGAAATATACCATCCAATGATAAAATGCTGCATGATGAGGTAAGCATATTGCCTTCTGAGGCTTTGCCACAATGTATTAACAGTGGGGCATTGCCCATCCCCGTACTACCTTCGTCCCCCATTACAATTAGTAGTAAAAACCTCTCTCAGGCCATGTCCTTGCCTGATTTGATGGAGGTTCCACTTAAAACCAACTTGCCTGGTGCACCTGTTGTGGGGAAGGTGCAAAAACCTAGAAGCCCACCACCTATTAATCGAAAAAGAGAGAGACCTCCATCTCTCTCACCCCCTTCCATCAGAAACATTAAAGCTATGACGTCAAATAAATTTGATGTTTTATCTATTGGTGTTTCTGATCAACTGGAAGATAACTTGAATAAATCAGAAATTCAAGTTGAGGTCCACCATCCGCCTCAACAAATAGATCAAAAGGACACAAAGAAAAAGACAAACGTAAAACCCAATATATCAAGACCATCTCTAAAGAAACCTACAGGAAATAATGTTAGATTAAAAGTTGCCAGTGGGAAGACCTCATCCAAGATGTCTTCCAGAAGTGATCCATAGTTTTCTCCTCCATTTTGCAGTGGAATTGTCAGGGTTTAAGGGCCAAATATGAAGAACTTAAGCTACTAATTCATGAGCATTCCCCCATAATTGTATGTCTACAAGAGAGCAAGCTTGATGCTAATACTCCTTGTCCTCGAGAGTATATTAGCTATAGAACACCATATAATCAACAAGCAGGGAGCCATGGCGGAAGTCTCATTTACGTTCGTCGAGATGTTCCCCAAATATCTTTGTCTATTCGTACACCTCTGCAGGCAGTGGTTGTACAGATTGATATAGGAAGAAAATATACAATATGCTCTCTGTACCTACCTCCAAATGATAATATTTTGTATAATAATTTAGTAGAGGTGATTCAACAACTCCCCCAACCTTTTCTCTTATTGGGAGATTTGAATGGTAGACATCCTTTATGGGGCGATGTTTTAGCAAACACAAGGGGCAATATTATATCATCAATTGTGGAAAATGAGGATGTTGGACTCCTTAATACAGGAGAGCCCACACATTTTCATGTCCAGACAGGTACCTTGTCATGCATTGACCTATCAATCGCAAGCTCTAATTGCCTTCTCGATTTCGATTGGAGGACATTAGGTGATTGGCATACTAGTGATCATGCACCAATCATTATAAGCACCAACAATGGTCCACCTTCACAGAGATCGCCACGATGGAATCTTGACAAGGCAGACTGGGGTAGATTTCGTGAGCTAAGCGAAATTGAAGGGAATGCAGAACAGTTTGAAAATATTGATGATGCCATAGACATGCTGAATGGAACCCTTCATACAGCAGGAGTCAATTCAATTCCCAAAACAACAGGGTTATTCAAACGACGACCAGTCCCCTGGTGGTCTTCAGAACTAACTGCCCTGCACAGAGCCACAAGAAGGTCTTTAACCCGATTGCGCAGACGCCGTACTGAGGAGAATTTAATTACATACAAGAAATGTAGAGCACAGTTCCGTCGTGCCATGAAAGAAGCTAGGCGCCAGTCTTGGGTGTCTTTTGTTTCCTCCATTAACAGTAGAACACCACCATCTTCTGTGTGGAGGAAAGTGAAAAAGATAGCAGGCAAATTCACCCCCAACCCACCACCAGTGTTGAAGGTGAATGATCAGTATGTGACTGGAGCAACTGACGTTAGCAATGCCCTGGCGGATCATTTCTCAAATGTATCACGCAAGTGTGAAGCAGCTCCTGGTCACCAGTTTAGGAGCAATGAAGAAAAGAAAATTTTAAATTTTGCAACAGGAAGGGAAGAGTCATACAACTCTCCTTTTACTGAAAGAGAATTTGACTCCGCACTTGCTACATGTAATGATACAGCCCCTGGACCCGAATGAAATTCCATATGCAATGATTAAACATGTACCTGTTAATACCAAGTTGTTTATTTTAAGCATTATTAACAGAATATGGGATGATCATAGTTATCCAAGTGTTTGGGAACTAGCCATTATTTTAGCCTTTTTAAAACCTGGTAAGGATAAGTTTTTAGCTGCAAACTATCGACCAATTGCATTGACATCTTGTTTATGTAAGATCATGGAGAAGATGGTCAATGTAAGACTGGTATGGTACCTGGAAAAGAAGGGTATTTTATCACCTATCCAGTGTGGATTTAGAAAAATGCATTCAACGACTGATGTGTTGATGCGACTGGAATCCTCTATTTGTGAAGCCTTTGCTTCCAAACAGCACCATGTAACAGTCTTTTTTGATCTTGAGAAGGCATATGATACTGCATGGAGATATGGTATACTTAAAACCATTCATGAATTGGGGTTACGAGGAGAGTTACCATTGTTCATTCAATCATTTGTTTCACATAGATTTTTTCAAGTCAGAGTGGGGGAAACTCTATCAGAGAGGAGATGTCAGGAAGAAGGAGTTCCCCAGGGTAGTGTGCTAAGTGTAACACTATTTGCACTAGCCATTAATGGGATATCCTCTGTCATTCCCCAAGATATTCTCTCAACATTATTTGTAGATGATCTCTCCATATCATTTGCTGGATCTAGGATGTCGATTGACAAAATTATTCAGTGGGCTGATATGAATGGATTTAAGTTTTCGACAAACAAAACTACTGTTGTCCATTTCTGTCGTATTCGGGGAGTACATCCGACCCACGATATAATACATCAAAGGCCAACGGATCCCATGTGTAAATGAAGCTAGATTTTTAGGTTTGATATTTGATTGCAGGTTGACATGGGTTCCTCACTTAAAGGCGTTAAAAGTTAAGTGTCTTGAGGCTCTGAATCTTTTAAAAGTATTGTCACATACATCATGGGGGGCAGACCGCAAAACTATTTTAAAATTATACAAGGCCTTAATTTTTTCTAAAATTAGTTATGGGTGTGAAATATACTCCTCAGCCACCCCAAGCAGATTAAAGGTATTAGATTCTATACACCATGCTGGTATTAGACTGTCTACAGGAGCGTTTAGAACTTCGCCTATTCCAAGTCTCCTTGTTGACGCTGGAGAATTAACTTTAGACCTTTACCGAAAGTCTTCTATTATTCGGTATTGGTTTGGGTTGCAAAGACTTCCCAATTCTTTAGCTTGTCAGACTGCAAACTTTGTAAGGCATTTTAGATATTTTGAGTTACACCCAAAATCTCCTCAACCTTATGGTTTTCGGGTAAAACAATTAATAAACGGTCTTGATATAGCAAGAAATAGAGTTCTTCCATTCAAGATATCAGCAACCCCTCCATGGAAATTACCAGATATATCTTTTTGTAAATATTTTATTGGTATAAAAAAGAACATGACTGAATTAGAAGCCAGGTCTCTCTTTCGTGAACATGTCGAAGAACATAAGGAATCTACTTTTATATTTACAGATGACTCCAAATCTGATGCTGGCGTTGGATTTGGAGTATATAGTAGTTCTTTTAATTGTAGAGGTACACTTCCTCTAGTATCTTCCATATTTACTGCATAAATATATGGCATATTAACCGCTATTGAGAAAATAGCACTAAGTGATGCAAGAAGTGTCCTTCAAGCTTTAGAAGTTTTTAATTCTAGTAACCCTTTGGTTTTAAAGATTTTAGAGTGGCTTTTTATTATTGGTCTGAAAGGCATAACTGTTCGATTTTGTTGGGTTCCGGCACACGTAGGTGTGTGTGGAAATGAGGAGGCAGATTCACTGGCAAAGAATGCTGCAGCTGAGTTGCTACCAAGAAGGTATCCCATTCCATGTAATGATTTTTTACCTACAATTAAGAATTTTATTTGTAATAATTGGCAAAAGCATTGGGAAAGCTTAGCCGATAATAAGATGAGAGAAATAACAAATGTTATATCCCCTTGGAAATATAACGTGATGCCCCGAAAGTGGGAGACTACTCTTTGTCGTCTCCGAATTGGTCACACTCGGATGACACATGAGTTTTTGCTAGCTGGCCAACACCAACCATATTGTGACGACTGTTTGATACCCTTGACCGTGAAGCACTTGTTGACTGAATGCCCCACTTCACTTATAGCACGGAAAGAAATAGATATCTGTTTGAGGCTCGAGGTGAGGATGGCAGGTTCATCCTTGCCAAGATTCTTGGACATGATGTGTCGTACAATGCAAGTGGCATTTTTAGATTTATTTCAGAAGCAGGTCTTCTGAAAGCTATTTAACTTTTACAATGATATTTGCTTTTATGGTTTTAATTGCATATAATTATTCTTTATTTATAATAAACGATATCGGCGTCAATGACCTTCGATGTCAGGATGCCAGAGAACTAACAATCATTCATTCATTCATTCCACTGTATGGTAGTATATCTTAAAATTCTAAATATATGTACAGTCAAGTCCAAAAGTTCATCAACACACTCTGATTATCATTTTAACAGTACATAGATGGCGCTGGTCTTGCCACCACCAGAGTGAACTTAGAGTGGCCATTCTTCACTCTTCCAGCCCCATTCACAAAAAAAAAAAATTAAATTATAAAGCAAGTATACACCCTAAGTATCAAGAGGGCTAACATGCCTCAGTGGCGTGGTTGGTTTGGTGTTTGCTTCTCACCTCGGTGGTCGCGGGTTCGATTCTTGGCCATTCCATTGAGGAGTGAGAGATGTGTATCTCGGGTGATGGAAGTTCACTCTCGACGTGGTTCGGAAGTCATGTAAAGCCGTTGGTCCCATTGCTGAATAACCACTGGTTCCATGCAACCTAAAAGCACCATACAAACAAAATACAAACATGCCATAAAGAAAAGTATTTCTTAAAATGTATCTACTACCAATGTGAACATCCAACTATTTCTTGTCATTTACTACCAAAATAGACTGACAAGAGAACTGATAATGAAGAACAACCCAGACCTGCCAATAAAACCTGATAATGAAAAACAACCCGGCCCCGCCAATAAGATATGTATCCCCTTAAGACAGACAAATGTAGTAGTACAGTAAACCACCTGTATTTGCGTTCCCATGATTCGCGGACTTGCCTATTCGTAGGGTTCTCTAAGGAACATATATAGGCATTTTTTGCGGAAAATTCACCTATTCGAGGCATTTTTCACTGAGAAATATTCACTAATTACCATATTTTCATGACTAAATGAACTTTTTTGTGATAAAGCTATTAACCCTCTTACACCGATTGGACGTATTAAACGTTGAGATAAATTGTCTCCCGGGTGCCTATTGGACGTATTAAACGTCAACATAGACATTTTTTTTTTTAAATTCGCGGAAAAATACTTATAGGCTTACCAGCCGAAAACTTTTGAATCTCGCGCCTTGGGGGATGCTGGGAGCTCGTGGATCAAGGCATTGTTTTGTTTACAACCGTTACGCAGGCGCACAAGCGCGAATTTCTTTCTTATCCCACTAAAAACTATCAGTGACACATCTCAGAAATTATTTTGTCACTTTGACATAATTTTTGCACCATTTTAAATTAGCCGTTACATGGAGTATTATATATGAAAATGTGCGCGATTTCATGTAAAATACAACTAAAAAATACTCATGATTGTAGCTTTTATCAGTTTTGAAATATTTTCATATAAATAACGATAAGTGCCAAAATTTCAACCTTTGGTCAACTTTGACTCTACCGAAATGGTCGAAAAACGCAATTGTAAGCTAAAACTCTTATATTCTAGTAATATTCAATCATTTACCTTCATTTTCCAACAAATTGAACGTCTCTAGCACAATATTTCGATTTATGGTGAATTTATGAAAAAAACCTTTTCCTTACGTCCGCGCGGTAACTCCTCCGATAAATTTTTTTGTGCGATTGTCGTAATGTTTGCAGCATTTTAAATTTGCTGTTACATAAAGTTTTATATGTGTAAATGTGCGCAATTTCATGTACAATACATCTAAAAACAACCCATGATTGTAGCTTTTATCAGTTTTGAAATATTTGCATATAAATAACGATAAGTGCCAAAATTTCAACCTTTGGTCAACTTTGACTCTACCGAAATGGTCGAAAAACGCAATTGTAAGCTAACGCTCTTATATTCTAGTAATATTCAATCATTTACCTTCATTTTGCAACAAATTGGAAGTCTCTAGCACAATATTTCGATTTATGGTGAATTTATGAAAAAAAAAATTGTTTTCCTTATGTCCGCGCGGTAACTCTTCCGAAAAAAATCAGAATTTTTTTTGTGCGATTGTCGTGATGTTTACACCATTTTAAATTAGCCGTTACATAAATTTTTATATATGAAAATGTGCGCAATTTCGTGTAGAATACAACTAAAAATGATTGAAGGTTGTAGCTTTTCTCATTTTCGAAATATTTGCATATAAATCATGATAAATAGAAAAAAACCACATTCGGTCAACTTTGACTCTATGGAAATAGTCGAAAAACGCAATTGTAAGCTAAAACTCTTACAGTCTAGTAATATTCAGTCATTTATCTTATTTTGAAACAAATTCGAAGTCTCTAGCACAATATTTAGATTTATGGTTATAAAAAAAAAAAAAAAAAAAAAACTTTCCTTCCCTCTGCGCGCAGATTCTCCGCCGCAAATCTCCGAAATGTGTACATCGCATTATCGTTATATTTGCTCCGTTTCATATTAGGCGTTTCATAGAGTTTTATGTATGAAAATGTGGGCAATTTCATGTAGAATACAATAAAAATAATTGAAGGTTGTAGCTTTTCTCATTTTCGAAATATTTGCATATAAAAAAATATACTGCATAAAAAAATTCGACATTCGGTCAACTTTAACTCGTCCGAAATGGTCTAAAACTGCAATTGTAAGCTAAAACTCTTACAGTATAGTAATATTCAATCATTTATCTTAAATTTGAAACAAATTGGAAGTCTCTAGAACAATATTTAGATTTATGGTGAATTTTTGAAAAAAAAAATTTTTACGTCCACGCATTACGAATTCATGCATCATTTTGTGATAATATTTTCTCTGTGTTGCTTTGATTGTTTTATAATGTTTTATATACCAAAATGATTGCAATTTAGTGTACAATACAACGAAAAAAAATTAACTCGTTAGCTTTAACCGTTTTGCTCACAGCGCGATTTGAATACAATTATATATGAAATTTTGTTTTCGCGCTATCATATATCGCATTATTTATATATAATGATGATATTTTTTTTCATTTCTGATGGTTGCATACTAAACTTCAGGCAATGACAAAATAAGGAGCCAAAAATGAACTCTTAATCTTGAAAATTAAGTGCGCTGTGATTTTTTGAAAAAAATATTTTTTCTGCTTCGGCGCTCACTCCAATACTGCCTCGGCATACGGGAGACAATTTTTATTATATCCCTTAGGCGTAAGAGGGTTAAAATAGGTACCTCAGCATACGAAATTAATCCGTTCCGAGGTGGTCTTCGTATCATGAGCTTTTCGTATCTTGAACTGTATTTTACATGTAAATTGCCTAATCCATTCCAAGCCCTACAAAAACACCCTAGTAAATTATATTTCCAGGCTTACGACACGTTCTGGGGTTACGACGCCGATCCGATGGAAGAAATATGACTCCAAAAAGTCAAAATACTGTACATACTTGAGTAATATTCAACTGCATGTAATGTTCAACCCCATTTTTACTGCATATGTTAGGACTTTAGCATATGTCCCCCCATTTTTACTGCATATGTTAGGACTTTAGCATATGTCCCTTAGCAATAAGCCTAGCCTATGTTAGCAGTTGCTACTGTAGCCTAGTCTATGATTCTGTCATCTAAACCTAAGAAGCTAAAATCTTAGAATATGCCAATAAAATGTATAAATAATCAGTATGTACTCATTTCAAATAATTATTAATTAATCATTAACTATAATACACAAACAAACAAACAAAAAAAACCTTCCAACCGTTTGTTTACATTCAGCACTTACGAGTACCGAACAATCGCCAGGCAATCACGTTTCCTAGCACACAGTAAGAAATAAATTTTTATTATCTCTCTTCAACTAATGAAACTACCAAACAGTATAATAATCCTTCATTTCTATTCTTTATTCTATCTTTACCTAATGGAGATACAGAGTTACTTACAGCTATAATGAAAGATATACATAATATTAAATCAGAAGAAAAATTCCAGAAATTACGTATTTGTTGGCTTCGATGATAGCAGTCTGTTTTATTTTATATTTTATGATATCTAATTCACAATTTTTTATTAAATGTATTGCATGTACTCATTTCAAATTAGTAAGTAACCATTAACTATTATAAACAATCAAACAAAACAAAAAAAGCTTCCAAACTTCTGTTTCCATTCAGCACTTACGAGTACCGAACGATTGCCAAGCAACCACTTTCACCTAGCACACAGTACGTACAGTAATCAAATTTTCATTATCTCTCTTAAACTACTGAAACTACCAAACAGTATAGTAACCATTCATTTCTATTCTTTATTCTATCTTTACCTAATGTTTTTTTTTTTTATTTAATGTATTGCATGAATAAGTTTTTCAATTTACAGCATCCTTTTACCAATAGAATACATAGAGCACAAGGGGTAGATGCTGACCAATAGGAGAGCAGGATCTTACGGGGTGACTAGAATCAGGAACCAATGGGAGAGTGGGAGGATGGTGGCGAGTTTACTCAGTTGGCGGCGCACGAGTTTTAAAATCGTTCTCGGTGGTCCGGGCGAATTTCAGGACTTTACAGCAATAACCTTTCGTAACTTGAACTATTTTCGTATGTAGAGGCAAAAAAAATCTTCGTATTTGCTTTCGTATCTCGAGTTTTTCGTAAGTTGAGCCTTTCGTATGTCGAGGTACCACTGTACTCCAGTATATATTTTTAGATGCTTTTTGTGTTTGAACTCTCAAAATTAGCATTTTTAGAGGGGTTTTTAGTATCTGCGGATTGAGCAATTCACAAGGGTTGGTTTGGTACCTATCCCCGCAGTGCCAAGTCAGTGGATGTCCCAGTTCATTTACAGTGGAACCTCAGTTTTCATACATAATCTGTTCCGGAACCTCCCACAAAATCTGAAACATATGAAAACCAAAACTAATTCCCATAAGGAATAATGAAAATACAATTAATGCATTCAAGACCCCCAAAAATATTTACAAAAAATACATTCTATATGGAATAAACAGTTTTACACACAGAAAACAATGAGAAATAAATATAAATGACTAATGAAATGAATAAATGAACATTTAACATCACTCTTAACTTTATGGAAAACACTTGGTAACGTATGGAAGATGGAAAGGAGGGGAGAGGAAGGAGGAGAGGTTATTGTTTGGAAGGTGAACCTCCCTCCACAAGGACTTCAGGTATCAAGGACCTATCTAGGGTTACTTCTATTTATTTTTTACTGGCACTAGGACCAGCTTGAGAGATATTTGTTTCTGGCCTTTCTTTAAAATTAGCCGAAAGTCAAACACAACATTATCATTAAACATGTTGGAGACATGGATTACAACTTCTGTGTTGGGATGGTAATTCTCCACAAAATTTTTTATATCATTCCACTTAGCATACATTTCCTTAATCCCTGAAGTAGGCACATTATGTATGCCCATTCGTTTTCTGAATTTTTCAAACCAGCCTCTACTGGCCTTAAATTCACAAACAGAAGCGCATGCAACTTCCTCCAACACTTTGCACAGGTTCTTTCTTAAATTCTATACTAGTCTTCCTCGCCTTTTTTTTACAGAAGGGCCTAGCACTTGGAACTTTCTTTGCCCCATGATGGCTTATTTAGCAGTTGCACTTGAATAAATGAATAAAAAAAGCACAAAAAACACAAAAACAATGAACACATAAGCAAAATGGGTCACAAAAGAAGATGGGATGCTTTGTTTAGGCCCTAGATGGATGTAGCATTTCTGAGTGTATGAAAACCAAGGAAACGTACGATAACTGAGACAAAATTTCGTAGAAAACAAGTCTACAAAAACTGAAATGCAAGAAAAGAGAGGTGTACAAAAACCAAGGTTTGACTGTATAGGTATGACCACCATGAAACTTTCTTAAGAGAATTTCCTATCATGCACAAGGAGCTTTAAAACTCCGCATGAGGGATTCCCATCATACAGGCATCACAAGAAATACTCTTATCAAAACACAGAGATAATTGGAAAAACCCAGGCTGGAAATGCCTGAAGTTGCTAGAGGCACTCTTGATACAAGAACAGCCCTCATTAAATATAACACAGGAAGTTCTCTTCCTACCCACCAACCTACTGTGTAAAGACCTGCAACAAACAACATAAGATGCAACACTCCTGGCCCTGCAATGCACCTGCGAGCCACCCAGCAACAAATGAAAATATTCACAGGATAACACCAGGCCGTGACATCACGCACCAACCCTACCAGTTAGTTTGTTTGCTTGTATGGTGTTTTTACGTTGCATGGAACCATTGTTATTCAACAACGGGACCAACGGCTTTACGTGACTTCTGAAACCACGTCAAGTGTGAACTTCTATCACCAGAAATACACATCTCTGACCCCTCAGTGGAATGCCCGAGAATTGAACTCACAGCCACAGAGGTGGCAGGCCAAAACCAATCCCAACACGCCACTCAGGCACTCCCCAACGGTTGGCGCAACCATTGAGTTTGAGAATTAGGCTTAATAAATTCGTGCTAGCCATCAAGTGGCCCTTATTTAGTCTCGGCCAATCAAAAGTCAGTATGCAGTTGACTCCGTAACAATGCTCAGTTCGAACCTGAAAGAAAGTTGGCTTAACACTTGTAATGATTTGACTAGTACCAACTTGAGAAAACTCTACAGACCACGATACTCAGATTTCAGTTACTGAACAAACTTTGTATGCATCAAAAAGGGATTTTGACGTAGGAAAAATCTATTTCTGGGCGAGGAAGCCGTGTCGCCCAGTGAAATTTCTAGCTAAGAATGAAGACCCCTTGATGAGGTGGTCTCCATGGAAGATTGTCCCGCTTCCGCAGGATCCATCGTTATGTCCTGTTAAAACTCTTAAGGACTATTTATCTAGGACGTCTACCTATTCCGAAGGCCCCCTTTTCATTAGAAAAGATGGTGGTACACTATCTCTAAAGGCATTAGGCAGCAGATTTTTATATTTTATCAAGAAAGCCAGCCCAGGGTCATTTCCCAAGGTGCATGACATTCGGGCAATAGCAACTTCTGTTAACTTCTTCAAATATATGGACTTTGATGATCTGAAGAAGTATACTGGTTGGAAGTCACCCTTGGTTTTCAAAAAGTACTACCTTAAGTCTTTAGAGGATCTTAAATATCATGCAATAGCTGCAGGAAGACCAGTGTCTCCTACTACTACATCATTATAGTACCGTCCTTGTGTCATATGAATCTTTTCAATTATGCCAGCCTCATTAACATTTTACCTACCTCAGCAAATGCCTTAGCTATTAGAATAAGTGTATAATCGTGTATAGTTTTACGTACATCAAATTATCTGTAATTATTTTATTATGTGTGTGCCTTGTTGCAATGTTGCCACATGTTTTGGCTATTATAGTATATTTTTTTGTTATAAATTGTATTTTTTCCAATTCTAAACTATTTTATTATTATTTCCTTTGATTTCATTAATATGATTTTTCCTTTCAGGATAGTATAGCTTGGTGTTTCTCTGGTACAATTTCACGGAGCGACACGGCTGAGCCCAGAAAAGGGATTTTGACGTAGGAAAAATCTATTTCTGGGCGAGGAAGCCGTGTCGCCCAGTGAAATCCCCCCCTTTTTTCCTTTTTTCCCCCCCTTGCTGTGTACCAAGCTTCTATGCTATCGATAAGTATGACGCCGCAGTCCCCTTCAACAGGGTAGCTGGGTGTGACCTATAGGTCGGCTCCCCGTTTTCAGGGTCTTTTGATGAGGAAAAGGCTAATTGGAGGGGTTGCTGTGGTAGTGTTTAACACTCGCCCCAGTTCTATACCGACACCTTTTATTTAGGTGAGCGAGTCAGAGACTTCTGACATGTCCAATTTAGCAGTTCTCTGGTATCATAGCAATATTTTACTAGAAATAGTGCTAAAGAGGAAATTATATCCTGATCTACGACTATTTCCCTCTCCAGAAATGATGAGTATCATAGTTGCTGGTGCACTGCAGTAAACTAAGTCATGTCATGGGAAAACTATAGAAAATTTTATATAAACTTAATGCAGCTGATACAGCAATCACTTAAAATAATAATTGTTTGAAAGAGGGTCTACTACCCATATATAAAATATAATAATAATGTAATATAATTATAATATTAATATTATTTTGTTCATACGTGAATAAACCTTCAGTCTTAACAATAGGATCATTTCTAGCGCCTAGCTGGATCCGGTTAAAAAGCAGATGAAAGCAAGGAATCTTGTGATATCTGGCAACGCATGCGTAGATCGGGTGAAGAGTGGTCAAGGACCATGCAGCTATGCCACCGCATCAGTCTTTTCTTTAACCGCCTGGACGAGAGTCGTGGTTGACCTCTCTCAGCCTTTACCCGGTTCATTGCCCGTTTTGTTTGTGTTTAGTGTGTGTGTGGCTGAAATAATGGCTGCTTCTGCTCCTTCTCGGCCTCATCAACGTGTGTGCCCCGGAATTCCAGGTTTTCTGTATTCTCGTTTTTTGGCTTCGGTGGCGACCGATCCCCACATCACGTGTAGCAGGTGCCCTTCTAATTTTTGTACCATAACGAATCCTTGTCCTTGTCTCCACTAGGTGCCTCAGCATTGGAATCTACAGCAGCCTCCATGTTGCAGACGGTTTCTTGGCTGGACCTCTGGTCTGTGGTCATTGCCAAGATAGCTTCTGACAGGTCCCCAGAAGGGTTTGTGAGTGCATCTTCGCTTGCCAGTCTGTTGCAGTCCGAAGGCAAAACATTTTCGTATATGGCTCACCTCAGTGTTAATTTATGGGCTAACCTTCTGATTAGAAGAGACGTGGTTTTATCTAGGATGGAGAGATCAGTTGACACAGAGTCCTTGCTGGCATTGAAAAACAGAGATCTGTTGCAGTCCCAGTTTTTGTTTCCTCGGACTGAGCTCGAAAATTATAATTTTAATATTATTATTATTGAACCAAACAAAAACCTCTTTCAGTTTTCTTCTGAATATGGAATAAAGAAACCCACAAGATTACTCAGTATAGCTTGTTTACTTGAGTAAACAAGTTATACTCAGCAATCTTGTGGGTTTCTTTTTCCATTATTATTATTATTAATAGCTAAAGAAAACATTTGAAAGTTTAGAAGTTACATGAGACCCGGTCCTCGACTGTACTAGAACTCGAAATAATTGGATTTCAATGTGAAATTGAGTAAATTTTTCATCAGAGCTCAAAGAAAAAAACCGGATTCCGACCCTATGAATCATGATTTCTGTAAAAGGTGGTTCGGTCAGTCGCTGCTAGTTGGCGTTGTTCCCATTCTCGTTTAAAGCCCACTTGCTCTGCTGCTGTTGTTTTGAGCAAGTAGTACACGCTCATACAGGTATTTCCTTAATTTTTGGAACTTTCTATATGTACTATTTTTATTCAATCACTAGTCTCAAGACAGCCATTGTAGACAGGCAGAAGAGGAAAATGCTAAAACCCACAATTGAACTTAAGATAATTGAAAATTATTAGCTCTGAAAGAGGATTTATGTGACAACCTTAAAATTCTGCCAACTGCCAAGATTTTTAATGATGGGCTATCGACACTGTAAACAAAATCTGTAATAATGGTGAAAACCACAGGTTATTCAAGTGAATCACTAGCGATACAACTTTTGTTATTGTAAACAAAACAACTGTAATTACACTAATTACCGTGGATAATTACCATAATTAGATGATAGGGTGAGCGAGCTCTCACTTCGTCAAAGGTGTACAATCTCTATCCATAATTCTAAAAACCAAAAAGCTCTATAGTAAACCTAAGTATTTCCTGGAGAAAATGATGATTTGAAAAAGTTAAACATATATTACAGAATAGTACATATAAGCATTGTCATCATACACCGTTTGCATTTGATATTGTTTACATTCTCAAAATCTCGGCTGATTGAGTACTATTGATATCTTCATTATATCTTTTCTACCAGTCAAGTCATGGCCATTTGGAGATACTTTTTCTTGCAAATTAAATGAGCACTGCATGTGTGTTTTTACCTCCAAAAACATTTTGCAGTCTGCTCATTAGTGGTAGTTCCCAGTCATGCTTACTTACAATGGACACAATTCCCAGTTATGCTTGACTTACGAGCCTTGTTTACTAAAGGGCAATATATTTTCTTGGTAGTATTTTATAATCAAGCTTTTGTGATATTGATAGTTCCCCAGTTATCCTTAATATTGGGATTCTTTCCAACTTTAAAGGAATACATTTATGGGGAGCTACTTCCAATGGGTATCACTCCGCCAATAGTGACATCACATTCATAAATCATAAAGAGGCTATGAAAAGTGTTCATGTTTTACAAGGATATTTTATGGAAAAAAATTTAATATTATAACATGTATTGAAAGATATTTTAAAGTGATTTTGTATACAGTATTCCAGGAGACTGTATGATGGTGATGTAACTTAGGCAATTTTTTTTAAGTTTCTGATAACAGACATAATTCAGCTGTTTTAATTTTTTATTAATTTGCTGTAATAATTGGGCTTGATTTTCAATGCTTTATTATTGGCAACAATATTTGTGCCTACCATTTACAGTACATTAGTACTTCAAGATACGAAATATGTCCATTCCAAAGCGGCCTTCATAACCTGATTTTTTCGTATTTTGAACCACATTTTACATGTAAGTTGCCTAATTCGTTCCAACCCTTACAAAAACACCCCAGTAAATTTTATAACAAAGCTAAATTGATCAATAAACAATGAAATACAACAATTTGGACCATTCAATGCCTAACTTAAACTACATATATATATATACTACTAATATGTACTACATACCTGTAAATAAAGTATTAGTGTACATGGTACAAGAAATACTGTACGTAACATACGTATGTTAGCAAAAAAAGTGGAACCTTACCTTTCGAGTGAGGTGATCTCCGAAAGTGGCGACAGAGGAGGAGGACAAATGTCAGAAAACATGAACACTTAAGTTCACGGAACACATTAAAAAATCACAGGAAACATTTAAGACTAAACTTTACGAAACACATTAACAAATGGCAGAAAACGTTAACACTTAGCTTTACAAAAACTTAAAATTAAATTTTTTTTCACATTTTTTTTACGTTTTTTATACTTTACGTTCTTTACAAAATTTAAATTTCTTCACCACCGAAGGGATGCCAGTCCATTTACGGATTTATCAAACCACCCGAGAAGCCTTGAAGTCTGGGGTTGCCGTCAATGTCCCTTCTCCTCCATCGTCTTCAGCCTGGGCAATCAGATCAGTGAAAATAGCACTTGCCTTTTGGCAGATTGCCGTCTCGCTTATCGTATCGCCAGTGATT
Source organism: Macrobrachium nipponense (assembly GCF_015104395.2). NCBI lineage: Eukaryota > Metazoa > Arthropoda > Malacostraca > Decapoda > Palaemonidae > Macrobrachium > Macrobrachium nipponense. The sequence goes on from NC_087210.1 coordinate 32,233,407, forward strand.
TATTTGCCCTCAATCCATAGAAGAAGCAGCCTCTCCATCTCATCATGCAAGTGGCTCCTCTTGTTGGACAAAATAGTCACGCCCTTGGAAGGTGTAGCAGCTTTGATGGCTTCCTTCTGCTTAAGAATGGTGCCCATCGTCGACGGATTTCGGCCACATTCTTTAGTGATCACATTCACCTGCATGCCAGCCTCATATTTCTTGATAATCTCCATTTTTGTCTCCATAGAAAGCATCCTCTTCTTTCCGTGAACTTCAGCAACTTTCTTGGGACCCATGAATATATGTACGTAATTACGTTACTAATTAAGTTCTCACACAACACGATAAAGTACAAAGCGAAATCACTAACACAAATTTACGTTAACAAACGAAATTGTATATGAAAGAACAAATTCCACGTGCTTATGATAACAATGCTGCTACATAGTGACCAAAGAATGCCTTTACGTAGATGCACGATTAGAGAGATGCTGACCAATAGGAGAGCAGGATCTTACGGTGGTGACTAGCATCAGGAACCAATGGGAGAGCGGGAGGATGGTGGCGAGTCTGCTCAGTTGGTGGCGTGCGAGTTTTAAAATTGTTCTCGGTGGTCCGGGCGAATCTCAGGACTTTACAGCAACAACCTATCGCAACCTGAATTATTTGCGTATGTAGAGGCAAAAAAATCTTTGTATTTGCTTTCGTAACTTGAATTTTTCGTAAGTTGGGACTTTCGTATGTCAAGCTTCCACTGTACATACTACTAAATACCTAGACTGGTGCTCAGTCAACCATCGGTGATATGGCCGCATTGGGTGTTCGTAGGCCAGTTATTTTGATACAGTATATATTTAAAAATGAAAAAAGTGCATCTAATACGATATGTTATTTAACACAGAACTTAATTAATTGTAAATTGTGTTCTGTTTTGTCTTAAAAAGGTAAGGTTAGGGTAATAACTGGTGGTCCAAAAGAATGGATTAATCCATTGTTTCAACTTATTTATGGTCAAAAATTAAGCAACTAGATCGCATCTCATCACTCCTGGAACAGATTAGCATTGAGGTCTGGGGCTCTTTGACTTGTATTGATGCATATGTCTTGGGAAATGTAATAACAAACTAGTAGAATTTGTATTTCTGTTCTTAAAACTTACTTAATAAATTGCTAGAATGCATGAAATCTCTTTCAATTATGCTCCAAAACTCAATTTGAGATATACTAAAAAAGTATTAGTGAAAGTGACCTACCCAGTAGACTGATGAACCATTGTATTAATGTATTTTTCCTTTGTTGCTCTTAGTTAGTACGCACTCTAGTGGCATATATGGTACTTTCATAGACCTTGTTCAAACTTTATTTTCAGATTAGACACTATTTCTGAAATTGTCCATGCTATTCAGGATGAATTTTAGATATACCATTATTGCTATTTTATTGCCATTGAAATATAATTCAATAAATGGACAGTGTCTCACCTTACCTAGGAGCACAGCTTAAGTTATATTGAGAAAAAACTGAAAAAAAAAAAATTTCAGGGGCTTTGCTGGACCGAAGAATATTTTTTTTTTTTAGGTGCGGGTGTAATGTTATGAATTGGTGGTGGCGCTTTGGAACTTTCTGTTCCTCATGGTCGTATTGGGTCTCAAATTATAAAACTCTGTCTTTAGATTGTTGAAATTAACTAAATACTTTTCTGGGCTCAGCTCGTGTCGGCCTATGAAAGGATCCTTAATATCATTCTTTCTAGGTAAAATTAAATCTCAAAATTACCAGCGAAAACAAAATTAAGAAAATGTCAGTAAAACTGACTCGCTCACTCTTAAAAAGAAGTGTCGGTATGGTAATAGGGGCGAGAATCACTAACCACGAGACATTCACCAATTAGGACTTCAATCAGAATCCCCTTAAGAGAGAGCTGATACCAACGGGCGATGCAGCCGCTACTAATACTACTAGAGGACGCCACGGACAGCAGCGCCCCTAGCGGACATCCTTAATTATTAGCGCTAGCGTCAGGACGCATTATTTTTCTGTGCTGTGCTATTTTCGGGATTTTTCCTTTTCTCACCATGGAACGCTCTGCAATTGCAACGGCTAAGTTAAGTAACTCATAAGTAATGTTTTACCACATTTTTATCTTCCGGGTACTAGTATTTTCCTCCTAATAGGTCATATACGGTTTGGTTGGTCTCGTGGTGGCGCCATGCTGCCTCGTTAAGAATTCCCGGTCCTCCATACTGGGACTTCTTATACTTATGGGCTTACTATGTTACGTTCATTGTCTTTTACATCGAGTTTTAGCTAGTTTAGCCCCCTACCATCTCTCTTAGTTTGGTATTTAGGGCTATTATTATTATTCCTGCCCAGCATCCCGGCTCTTGCTCTTCATCGGCTATCGCTGGCTCCGTGAGGCTTCTGTTTCTTGGAACAGTCTGCCTCCTCCTGGGCTTCTTTCTCTTTTACTAAAAGTGTCTTTTCCATCTTTTCGATGTATATATATTATATTTAGGTGTTTAGGCTAGCCTAGGTGCATGTTCCTTGTATTGGTACAGCCTGGTTCACGTGGCCCTTCCACGGTTGTGTTGCTCGCGGCCTAGGCCACTTGGGTCACGTGTTCCATCGCACCTTACCCTGCCCCTGCCCTCCCTACCTGATATAGGGAGGGGCTGGGGGACCCCTTGGTTGTCATGACAACCTCAGTCGCCTTCTCTCTCTCTCTCTGAGGTGGCCAGGGGTCCTCCCAGCGGGGGGTATAGGGCGACCACTCATGAGGTACCGGGTCTCCGTGCGGGTAGTCGGTGAGGCGGGGAGGAGTAGGCCATCCCCTCCCCTCTCTCTCTCCCGCCGTGTTACGCCGAGACCTTCCTCCCCCCTCCCCAGTTGCTCAGCCACCTTCCCTCGCTATAACGAAAGGAGCCTTCCGTCGCAGCCGGGGCACCTTTGGTTATAGATTACTGGCTCCGCCAGCGGGCGGGGTGGGCACTACTAGTGGTCGGTTGCTTGCCTACTATATCCTTACATCTCTCCCCCGCTACCGAAGGGAGGCTTGCTTCTTACCCGCGCACTCTTCTAGTAGACGGGTGGGGAAAGGTTTGTTATTATTGTTATTTTAAGGATATACCCTAATTTTACGATGAATTGTTTAATTTTATTATTATTTTATATATCTACCATCCCCGCCATTTTCCGTCGTGGTTTCCAATTACCACCACTCCTGGTTGGTTTCCTTTTGTGTCCCCGCCATCAGCGGAGCTATAGCCTAGGACACTCAACAACCTTGTTACCACACGTTTTATGGCGGGGCTCTGGTTTAATCTAACTTTATCGCTCCGGCACCAGCGGAGCAACTGTTAGGCTGTAAGTGGTTTTCCTGATACTCATGTATCTTTCCACTTACAGGCTACCAACTGTCAGGTCCCGGCGTGCAACGCGACGTTGTACGACCCCTGCGGCCACGATGAGTGCAGGTCTCACGCCCCTTGTGCCACGTCATTTAACGAGATGATCGTCTGGACCCGAAGCCTGAGCATCTGCTACGACCTAGTCGGTGCAGCTGGGGAGATGGGGTAAGTCCATTATAGGCTTCCTTATCATTTTACTAACAACTCTTAGTCATAAGTTTGTTAACCCCGTTCCGCCATTAGAAGCTCATCTCGCCCTTTCTTTCAGGCTACTGGTGTGAGGGAGGTCGCCCTCGCCACCCTGAAAGCGTGGGTGGGGGGGGCGGCTTCGGGAAGAACGCCGCCAAAGGCCAGCCTTATATTTTAGATAAGAAGCTGGCCGTCCAGATCTTCCCTGCGGGCAAGTCAACGGGGTATGTTGACCCCTTGTCCGCAGCCCCTCTTATTAGCCTCCATGCCATCAAGATCTCCAGCAATCCTTTGGGGTCGTAGCTTCCCAGGAGTCGGTCCCGGACGTCGCTGCCCTGGACCTAAACATCGAGCCCATGGCGGTAGGGGCAGAGGATTTGTTGGTTGAGGTAGGTGTGTCGGGCGCCCAAGGTCTTTCCTTGGGTGCTCCTGGATCTTCTCCTGTCCCTTCTTCGAGCGCTTCTTTCCAAGGCTTTGTGGGATCTGAGATCCCTACCCGCTCTCCCCGCTCCGCTCTCTCTGTACCCCACAAAGGTGAAGGGACAGAGAGAACCGAAGACGCTAGCTAAGACAACTTCTAGGAAGTCGTCTTCGTCTTCTTCGGCTAGGAAGTCTTCGACTTCCTACGCCGACGCGGTGAAAGCTAAGCCGAGTTCTTCTCACTCGAAGAGCTCTAGAAGCAAGGGCTTTCTAAGGAGAAGGGCTCGCGCTCGCCGCCGAGCCAATGCCTTCTCCTGCCTCCACCGCTTCCACTCCGGCAACGCCGGTGGGAGGAGCAGGACCTAGCACCTTTGATCCCACTGCTTTCTCAGCAGTGGTGATGCAACAGGTGGGCGAGTTGGTTGGCTCGCAAGTCTCCGCCCTGGGGACGAGATTTCGAGCAGATGTTCGCACAATTGTCGCACTCTGTCTCAATCAGGCCAGTCCATACAAGATCTCTCTAACAGGGTTAGAGAGAATGAGGACCGAGTAGCTGGGCTCTCTAGGGTCCCTCTTCAGTCTCCCCCGCGCCAAGCCACTGGCATCTTCCAATCCCCATAACGACCTCTGCCAGCTTTCTCCATGGAGAAATCCCATGGAGAGTAGCTGCTACGCTCCTTTTAAGGATGGGATGATCTCTATCCCGGAGTGTGGAACTCGGAGGATTGAGGACTTCGTGTTTTACCCTCCGGGTCTGACGCAGCCTTTCATGGGTTATGCTAGGCTGACTGTAAACGGCTCTTACTAGGGAAGACAAGATCTCTAGAGAGTCTGTTCTATACAGTAGGGATCATGCCCAGCGGGAATGGGTTCACTGCCTTGAGAACTGGGAGTGCACGAACACTAAGCTCCAGGCCTATAAGAGTCCTTTTACTATTTTCGCGACGGAAGAGGAGGCTTCTCTTCCGTTCGCCACGAAAATAGTAGAGAGACCCTTCAGGCAGTCCTCAAGGGTGAGCCCATGCCACAGTTAAGGGAGGCGGAGTCTACTTCTCCGCTCTTCCCGGTTCTTTCGGAGAATTGTGGGAGAACTTGCCAGCTACGTTCACGCTTGGTAAGCTCAAACCGGACTGCGCCATGGACCAGTTCGGCGAGAAGCTGCCAAGGCTGCTGATTCCCTGATTCAGGCAGAGTTCGACGCGCGAACCAGGTTTGGCAGGTCCCTCAATTCTCTTATAATAACGGAAATGGCTGCTCTCTCATATGCGACGGAACCGCTGTTTAAGATCTTAGCAAAATCCCAGTTTCAGACGGTTCTAACAGATGCTTTTGACTTCTTCCAAGCTAGGAGGAATTGCTGAAGCACGTTCTGCAGGAGTGCACTATTAGGCACGAGCCTAATAGACTCTTGGCTTCTAGCATGTGGGGAGCGGATCTCTTCCCAGAGTCCGCTGTTAATGAAGTGCACCACGAGGCTGCTAGGCTCAACCAGAGCCTTAGAGCTAGGTGGGGTATTTCGTCAAAGAGGAAACAAGAATCCGTCCCCACTGCTGGTAAGAAACCAAAGAAGGCTGGTAAGAGGTTCCAGCCGTATCAGAAACACCAGCAACAGCAGCAATTTGTGCAGGCCGTCCCGGTTACCCAACAGGGGACAACCATGCTAGTTCGAAACAGAACCAGCCCATCCTCCTGTTGTCTCCTCAATCACAGCCGTCGACCTCCTACGCAATCTCGCCGGCCTTCAACCCTACATTTGAGGCTCAAGGCTAAAAACAACCAACCGAGAGGTAGGGCGAGAGGTTACTTTCGCCAGCGTGGGCGAGGAAGGGCGACAAGGAGCAGGCAGTTCAGAGGAGGCGTGGTGGTCAACCTGCCCATCAACAATGAGGCTCCCCAGGTTGGAGGAGGCTGTTCCTCCTTCCGCCACAGGTGTTCAGCAATTGGGCACAGAGCATAGTGTCCAAAGGATTGGGTTGGAGTTGGATCAAAGATCCTCCTCCAATCAAATCATTCCACCAAATACCATCAGAGGAATTGACAGATTACGCGGAGGAACTCCTTAAACAGAAAGGAGCTATTGCGAGAGTCAAGCATCTCAAAATTTCAAGGTCGCTATTCAGCGTGCCAAAGAAAAGGCTCAACAAAAGAAGGGTAAAATCTTAGACTTGTCCAAAGCTAAACTCTTTCCATTCGTTGCGACAAGTTCAAGATGCTACCCTCGTCGCAAGTAAGGACCTTACTTCCGCGTGGAGCCGTCACATGCTCCATCGATCTTACAGACGCATACTATCATATCCCTATAGCCAGGCACTTCCGCCCAGTCCTAGGATTCAGACTAGGAAATCAGACATTCTCATTCAAAGTGATGCCCTTCTCGGTCTGAATGTAAAGCCCCAGGGTATTCACGAAAATAGCAGAAGTGGTTGTACAGCAATTGAGAACTCAGGGAATCATGGTAGCAGCATACCTCGACGATTGGTTGATCTGGGCACCAACCGTCGAGGAATGTCTCGAAGCCACCAAAAAGGTAGTTCACTTTCTGGAAATCTGGGGTTCAGATAAACAAAACGAAATCCAGACTTACCCGGAGTCTCGTTTTCAGTGGCTGGGAATCCAATGGGATTTGTCTTCCCACAATCTGTCAATTCCAGTGGCCAAACGGAAGGAAATAGCAAAATCTGTCAGGCAATTTCTCAAATGCAAGCAAACATCAAGGAGAAACCAGGAGAGAATCCTAGGGTCCCTTCAGTTTGCTTCGGTAACAGATATCCTTCTGAAAGCAAGGCTAAAAGATTTAAATCGAATTTGGCGATCGAGAGCGAACACCAAATCTCGAGACAAGTTGTCAGTAATCCCACAGATCCTCCGCAATCAGCTCCGTCCATGGTCAAAAGTAAAAGAACTTAGCCAAGAAGGTACCCCTCAATATCCCCTTCCAGTGTTAACCATTCACACGGATGCCTCCCTGTCCGGGTGGGGGGGATACTTTCAGTTCAAACAGGTTCAGGGGACTTGTCAGTTCAATTTCGCCAGCTTCACATAAACGTTCTGGAAGCAATGGCAGTATTTCTTACCTTGAAGAGACTGCTTCCCCCGAAGAAAGTCTCATCTAAGGCTAGTTTTGGACAGTGCAGTGGTAGTTCATTGCATCAACAGAGGAGGGTCCAAATCCAAGCATGTGAATCATGTCATGATAGCCATCTTTGCCCTAGCAAACAAACACAAATGGCATCTGTCTGCCACTCACCTGGCAGGGGTAAGAAATGTGATAGCAGACGCTCTGTCCCCGGTCAGTTTCCTCTGGAATCAGAATGGTCTCTAGACGACGGGTCATTCCAGTGGATAAGCCTGAGAGTCCCAGGTCTCCAAGTGGATCTCTTCGCCTCACAAGCGAACCACAAGCTCCCTTGCTATGTGGCCCCCAACCTGGACCCTCTGGCTTATGCCACGGACGCCTGTCGCTGGATTGGAATCAGTGGAGGAAGTTTTATGTTTTTCCTCCAGTGAATCTTCTCTTGAAAGTCCTAAGCAAACTAAGGTCTTTCAAAGGGATAGTAGCTCTGATTGCACCGGACTGGCCCAAGAGCAAACTGGTATCCTCTTCTTCTGGAATTGGGCCTCCGACCTCAACGGATCCCCAATCCCAAGCTATCACAATCAGTACAAATGAGGACTGTGTTCGCTTCCTCAGGAATTCTCCAAAACCTAACTTTATGGACTTCATGAAGTTTGCGGCTAATAAAGATGCTAATATTGATCCACAGAATATTCTCTTCCTAGAATCAGATAAGAGAGAGTCAACCATTAGACAATAGACTCAGCTGTTAAAAAAATTAGCATCTTTCCTGAAAGAATCGAACACTACAACCATGACAGTTAATCTAGCTATATCCTTTTTCAGATCCTTGTTTGAAAAAGGTTTAGCAGCTAGCACTATTACCACTCATAAATCGGCTTTGAAAAGAAGATTCCCTTCCAATTAGGTTTTCAGATAGATCTGACTGAATCTTATTTCACGTCTATCCCTAAAGCTGTGCTAGACTTAGACCTTCTCAAAGGCCTACTGCAGTCTCATGGTTCTTTTAAATGATGTCCTCAAACTAGCTTCAGATACTGACAACTCGTCTTGTACATTCTAAATGCTCCTGAGAAAGACATTATTCTTATTAAGCCTAGCTTCAGGAGCTAGAATTTCAGAACTGTCGGCTCTATCCAGGATGCGGGTCATGTGGAATTCCTCCCATCAGGAGAAGTTCTACTTGCTCCGGATCGTAGCTTTTTAGCCAAAAATGAGGATCCTCTTGCAAGGTGGGCCCCTTGGAAAGTTATCCCACTTCCCCAGGATCCTTCTCTCTGCCAGTATCAACTCTTAGAGCCTTTCTATCTCGTACTTCATCAAGATCCTCAGGTGCTCTCTTCATGAGAGAAAACAAAAAGGTGGTTACTTTGTCAGATAAAAGGTAATTAGGCGACAAAACTTCCTTTAAAAGGGTTCATTAAACAAGCAAATCCTGATTCATTCCCGCCAAAGAAAGCACATGATATCAGGGGAGTAGCCACCTCAATTAATTACTTTCAGCATATGAACTTTGAGGATCTTAAAAAGTATACTGGATGGAAATCCCGACAGTCTTTAAACGTCATTATCTTAAGTCCTTGGAATCTTTAAAATTTTCAGCAGTAGCAGCGGGAAACATTGTTTCCCCTGATACTATTATAGTAGTCGTAGTATAGATCCAGGTCTCCTTTCTACCTACATCATCCAACAAGCCTCACCCTATCGCCATGCTACTTGGATATCCTAGCCTTAGCCGCTGAATCATATAGTGGATTGTCCCTTATTTTTTTGCTAGGGACATCCACACTTGTACTGATGGTGTACTTCAGTGTACCTACCCTTACTTTTTATGCTAGGGTTAGGACACAATGTGGTTTTGTATATTTTGTAAATATTTTCAAGTAAATTCCTTTTGTTTATATTACACTGGATCATTGTAATTTACTGTGATTACTGTTTTTAAGTACTTTAAATTACTAACGTTCTGTTAATTTACTATTTAGTATAAGTTAGTTTAAGTACTTAGTTGTATGCTGTAATTGATTTACTTATATTATATCCATCATTTTACAACTGCCTTTCATTTGTTCCTTTTTCCCATCTTGTCTGTTTCTCTGGTACTCTTTCATAGGCCGACACGAGCTGAGCCCAGAAAAGGATTTTTGACGAAGGAAATAAACTATTTCTGGGTGATTGGCTCGTGTCGCCCTATGAAACCCACCCTATATTGTTTTCCCCCCATGCAGGACAAGATGGTTTTTAGAGTTAAGGATGGTCCGCTAGGGGGCCTGCTGTCCGTGGCGTCCTCTAGTAGTAGTAGTAGCGGCTGCATCGCCCGTTGGTATCAGCTCTCTCTTAAGGGGATTCTGATTGGAAGTTCTAATTGGTGAAGTGTCTCGTGTAGTGATTCCCACTCGCCCCTATTACCATACCGACACTTCTTTTTAAGAGTGAGCGAGTCAGTTTTACTGACATTTTCTTAATTTTGTTTTTCTCTGGTAATTTTAGATTAATTTACCTAGAAAGAATGATATTAAGGATCCTTTCATAGGGCGACACGAGCCAATCACCCAGAATAGATTTTTCCTTCGTCAAAATCCCTTAGTTTACCTAGGGCTTGTCAATCTGTCATCTGATATTTTAGTATAGTATGGCAGTGCTTAATATTAGATTTTGTTTTTAAATCGTATTGTTGTTTGGGGAAATTGTTTGATAGAAACTTTGTGGACCATTGTAACTGGTTATATATTACATATGTAATGTTAATGATAAAACTATGACAGTGAATTTTGTTTGTACGTAAATACATAACCTTGATTCTCTGTTTTAGGTTGTTGACTCGGATTATGATGGAGAATTACTGAATAGCATCATTGAGAAAAAACTTTTAGCATCAGTAGTATCAACACCTCTGTACGGACCCCTCATCAACCATTTGGTATGTATATGTATAAATTACAGGTGTTCTTACAGTATATAAACCTCTTATTATCCATAATATATTGTACTTCCTAGCATGATAGTGTTAACAAAGGACAGCAATTAGTATTAGTATTAAGCAATTAGTATTAGTACTAAACTGAGCTTTCCCCTCAGATTAGTATCTCATGCTAGAAGGAGTCCTATTCATGATGCATCACCAACATCATTTCCTGTCGGCTTCCATATGGTAAAATGTGGAGATTTGTTTTGGAATTTGGTACACTTCATTTTCTTCAGTTTTTCTCATATTCTGAAGAGACTGTGTTCATTAGTGGTTTTGTACTTATCATAGTTAATGCTTGCATAATGTAAGATTTGCATACTGGTATTCAAATGGCATTGCTCATTGTGTTATTGTTTTTCATAATAAACAGAATAACATTTGCAGAAAATTAAAAATATAAAAGGAAAGGAAGCAAAAGAATCAATACAATTAAGTATACATATGTATAATAAAGATAGAACAATTATGAGAAAGAATGTATTCATAAATTTGAAAATAATGTGGGTAACTTGAATAATTATTCATATATTTAATAAACTAAAAAAAATAATAATTTGTGTTTAGGATGTATCATCAAGCAAAAGGAACCAAAAGGCAAGGCAATGAATAGGCTGTGGTACACACGGCCTGTGTCATAGCTTAAGGTGTGAGAAAAGTTTATATCCCAACATAAACTGGCATTTGAAATAATTCGGCGGCTGAAAATAGCATCAGTGATCTATTTTCAGTCAATTAAGTAAAGTGTACTCTACCTCTTAGGAATAAAAAAAAATAACGCTAGGCACTTGTTTGTACAGGTAAAGGATGCTGCTATCTCCAAAATGATTTAGTGAACTTCCCCCACTTGATAAGTTATTCAGTGTTTTGAGATAAACTAAATGGCAATTTGTGGTATTTTTGTACATTGATGGAATTCTCTTTGGCTTTTTCAGTGTCAAAATCAATTACTCCTCATAATTTTTATAATCCTGTTGCACTTTCGTTTGCTTTTGAATTTTTAATGATAAGCAGTTTTGTTGTGACATTATGGGTTTGGCATTTAATGTTATGTTTAAATATTAATTTATTATGGGTGAACTCAAGTTGTATTATCAGATATGAACTACCTAATTAGAACTGAAATGTAGTTTTATTTTGTAAGGAATCTGTAACATGCAGACGAGCGACTGGTTAATATGCAAATTTTGGTGGTATTTCACACTCCAGTTTTTTGTTTTGTTTTTGTTTTCGAGAAGGAATGTCAAAAGAAACAATGCATGTGATTTTGTCCTAATGAGTACATGAGAATTATCTAATAATTTGGTTTCCAGTATATGTGGAAGGAAGGTTATCAACCTTTGAGTTTGTTTGATTTCCTAGCCTTCATGTAAGGTAGACAAAACCCCTGTATGTAGGGTAGACTGAAATTTGTGAACTATAGTATTCGTGTTCTCAAGATTTGCAGACTCAGCAATTCCCTGATTTCTCCATGGAACGACATTGTCTACCCATTATTCATGGAAAATTCACCTATTTGGGGTAATTTTCACTAAGAAATATTCACTAAACGTATTTTCATGTCAATATCATGACTAAATTCACTTTTTGTGATAAAAACTTAAAATTTAGGTATAAGCATTTTTAAAGGGTTTTTCTTGTGTTTGAACTATCAAAATGGACAGTTCTAAGCGTTCTTAGAGGGCCTTTAAGTATTCACAGATTATAACTATTCACAATGGGTCTGGACTGCATCCCTCCTCTCCAAAAGCAAATTCGCCACAGGTTTGCTGTCTGGTGGAATTAGGTAGGAAATGGCCCTACCTCCAGAACCAGGTCTGGGTCAACCGGTTTGGATGACAGAGGCCTTTCCAAGGGTATGTACAAAAGCTTCTGGTTGACAAGAGGCCTTTCCAAGGGCATGTACAAATGCTTCTGATGACAAAGGAGAGGAGGAGGAAGTACAGGTATTCTCTTACTTACAATGGGGTCAGGTTCCGAAAAACCCATCGTATGTCGAAAAAGTCGTATCTCAAACATAGCCTAGCCTACACTAGGGTAATCAGTACGTATCATCTTCGCATATAGGGTGGTAGCGTACCATACACGACACGTAGTATTTATACTTATATGGCATAGTAATTATTAATTTCAGCTAATTCTCTAGGTTCAATGCATATTGGCTCATGATAATTCTATACCAAGAGAAACTGAATAACATAAGTTAGCCTAGTGTATACGATGATAGATACCACGGTAAATTGGACTCTGATTCGGACCGATATCGGCATAATTGAGCAATACCTATTAGGCTGCTGACGCATACATATAATTATGAAATAAAAACATAATATATATACATCTTTTCCGTGATTCTTTTAAAAATTATACATTACTTTATCCTATTATATTGTATGTATTCGCATATTACGTATTGTAACATAAAATATTAACAAAGCAGTCAATGTTTTGGTTTGGAAATCAGCTGATGGTGAATACGAGTTTATTTCATTGTATTTAACTCAATTCAGAGCGAATTGTTTTGCTTCTAATTAGCATAAAAGAATATCTAGATACAGTTGGCTCCCCGTATTTGCGTTCTCCGGATTCGCGGACTCACACATTCGCGGATTTCTCTCGGGAACGTTTCCCCGCATTATTCGCGGAAAATTCACGCATTCGCGGTATTTTTCTATAAGAAATATCCACAAATTCCTGGTTTTTTTAATCAATTTCATCATAAAATGCACTTTTTGTGATAAAAATATTAAAAAAACCAAATATGAACATTTTTAGTGGTTTTTCTTGAGTTTTAACTAACAAAATAGGCTGTTTTTAGCGTTTTTATAGGGGTTCCAAACATTCGCGGGTTCTAACTATTCACCGGGGGGTCTGGTACGCATCCCCTGCAAATACGGGGGGACCACTGTACTTTACTTATCTGAGACAATGTCATCTTTTCGTTATAAGACTTGTTAATTTTAAGTCAAAATATGAATTTAATTTGTCTTGTTGGGAACTAAATTATTTTTCTCATTAACAGATTGCTTTGTGGGCATGTTTATTGTGTAAGGAAAATTATGCGACTCCATTCGCTGTTTTCACTTCATTTCTTCGTAGTACGAGCTTTACCATTACATTATTTATCTTTCATCAGCATGAAAACAGCTGTAAATTGTATTCTTCTGAGACTTGAAGTTTTGATTAAAATGATTCTCTCTCAACTTTATCTACGGTTGTGTTTGATCGGATAAGTTTACGGGAGTTTTATCTTTGTTACCTATGCTCAATAACAGTCATTAGCAGCTGGAAAAGTGTTCTCAGCTTCAGCTACAACTACAACTTTGTTTAAATTTAACAGTATGTTTTCTTGCTGATATTTGATCTATAGCAAACAAAGTTATTACCTAAAAATAAATCGGTCCTATATAACATCATTGATAACATAATTGCGGTAATTGTTTACCATTGTACGATGGTTGAAATACAAGCCTAATGGGTGCTGTTATCCAATTCAGTTGTACTTAGCAAAACGTTGTTCCTCGTTCAGTTGTTCATGGCTGTCACATTTACCAAAAGAGTAAAATGTTAAAACAAAACTCATAATTCTCTTTAGCTGTTTTTTTAAACTTATTTAACTAGAAGATGGGATAAAGTTACTAGGCTATTGTAATTTGGCCTCTCTCTTGCTGCCAGGTTGTACACTACTGGGCTTCACCTGTTACGAGCGAAATTTAAAAACACTTTCAAAATATTGTCGTATCTGTGTCAATTGCTAACCCCATCGTAAAATCGGATTATTGTTAGACGAATTATCGTAACTCGAACACTACCTGTATCGTGGAAGAGCAACTAAAACAAAAAGTATTCTCCTGCCCAGATACAAGAGAATTCACTTGGTTTAGAACCCCTTTGGCAACCTCACAGACCATGGTATGTCCAACGAAGCTTTGGGTTCTTTATATGGTCCCTAGAAAGCTCTGAGGGCAGAAGAATGACACACAGGAGTGACCATGTTCTCTTCCCCAAGATTGTTATACTGACAAATCAGTTTTACGATCTTAACATAAGGTTCTTTGTAGTTTGGGAGTGTCCATGTCCTTGGGAAAAGGGCCTTCAGACCCTTCCTGGTCATGGTCCTCCCACACTACTCTGGGCAGGAGAGAGACCCTCATCAGAACCCCCTGAGCTCCTGTCCATCACTTGAGCATACAACCGTTCCAACCATAGGACCGAACCAGGGGCGTAAGCTCTTGTGGTAGGGCTGAGTTGGGAAGATGCATCACAATCATGAACCCCAATTCTGTCCAACTCGTGGCTCCTGGTATAACTCCAGCAGTCTCCACTGACCCGCCAGAGGCTGTTAGCAGTCATTAACCCAAGGTAATGACGCTGCATGGGTCTGGGAGAGTGGACCAGTTCATGCAAACATGCAAGGGGACAGTCCCAGGAAGAGTGGACCCATTCACACGAACGTGCATGGGTGGCTGTTGTGGGGAGAGCAGACCTGCTCACATGAACTTGCATGGGGGTTGTGACCTCTACAAGCAAAGAAGACTGGATGGGGGACCTACTTGTAGCTTTCCCAGGTGAGCAAACCTGTGGGCTTCACCTTTTTGGACACCTGGCACGGTTTCTGCGCGGGAACACGCGGGGGGTGGGGTGATGCTTTGTTTTGGTGCTCACTTCTCGTGGGGCCAAGGCCATATCACTGTCCATGGACAGTGAGCACTCACTGGCATCACAGAAGTCCATGTAACCCTGTGCAGCAGTAGAAGAACCTTTACCAGCCCGTGAAGAAGATTGAAGAAGACTGCCTAGAAATGGTGTTGGTGACACAGAATTTTGTAGAAACCTGTGCGCCTCCTTCTATGATACGGTGTCCATGGAGACTTGCGTATATGTAGAACCCATGGCACGGGGGTCTATCAAGCCCCATGCAACTGCTGCTGCCACTACAAAGGGTTCATGGAGCTTCATGCAATGGTGGAAGGTTCTTTACTGGCCCTGGAAGCTTAACTTCTGGGACCAGTATTGGTGAACAGGCATCTGTGGAGGCCTGTGCATCTGTTGCTCCCACGTCATGGTGGTCCAGAGAGCTCTGTGCCATGGTTCCTGTGTCCGTGGACATGGGAGAGCAATTGAGAGATTCCAGTGCCTCTTAAGTAGAAAAAGGCTGACATGTGAAGGCCTACAGCCCAACTTATGGTAGGAGAAGTGACCTCCTTCCTCTGGCCTGTCTGCGAAATGGACCTTTGGAAGAAGGGGACGAGGTGTTGGCACATGAAGACTACGAAGACAGTTGTCGAGGCCTCTTCTTCAACCTCTTCTTGCTGTTGCATTGATACTTCTTCACTAAGGCTTCAAGGAGAACATCCCCTGAGAAGGAGGATGTCAGAGGGAGTATGGAGGTCGTAAGGATAATGGCAGTATGCATGACCATGGGGGCCAAAGCCATGGCTGTGGTCCCAGTCAACATTGTAGAGCAGCAGTCACAGTTGTTGTCATGGAGGCATTGAGGTGCTCCATACTGAAGGCTTCCCAGAGAGACCTGGTGACGGCCAAAGCTCCCTAAGTTCCCTAACTTCCTCTGGATCTCCCCCACACCTGCAAGAGTTGGTGGTTAGTTGGGCCTGTCACCCTTCACTCTGAGGGGTATGCCCCAATGAACAGAGCCTACAAGTCATCGTCCTGCAACCCCACTACCCTTGACTCTCGACAGGCAGTCCCCGCTTATCACCAGTATCAGCGAACTGTGTTTCAGTTTTATGACACTTGGTTAAAAATGTCATGAACCAGATTTTCAGCACCGGTGAGCATTTCTCAGCATCAGTAAGCAATTTTCGGCCCCGGTAAGTGGTTTTTCAGCACTGATTGACACTTACAGCATTATAAACACTATTTAGCATTACCAAAATTATAATCATATTCCAGTTAACAACGATTTTCGGTTATCAGCTCTCAGCAAGAAACAAAAGCCCCATCGTTAAGCGGGAGACTGTCTGTACTGACATAGCAATAGGAGATTGCAAAGGGGTAACCTCTCCCTGAGGAGAGGTAGCAACGAGAGCCAGTTTCACTGGAAAGGAAGGAGCTAGACTGATTGACAACCTTCAGTGTCACCAGGGGCGTGTAACGTGCCAACAATGTGTGAGAAGCTTTCCTCTTGTACTTCCACTTCAAAGCAAAATGCACCCATTGCTCCAAAGTCCAACCATAACACTCAACACAAAGGCTACCTTGGATGCACTCATGGCAACAGCACTGTGTGCATGAGTGTGGATCAATCTCAAGGGGGAGAGGAAGTGACTCCAGGGAACATTCCTTGCGCCTGGGCAATGCCTCGTGGCACAAGGCTTCCCCTCTTCAAGCTGTGATGACTCGTTGGTTAGCATATAAAACACATTACGTAGATCACAGTAATCACAAGTATCACATGATGAAAACAAGAAAAAACCTGGATCGCAACGAAGGCAAGTTGTAGAAAAACTGGCTGGCAGGCAGAGGTGAACGAGATACATGCTACTCGCATCATGGCCAGAAGGTAAATTGAATGCATTGCTGGGCAGAAGGCGTGGAACTCTCCACCCTACCACTGGTAGATATAACTTTCTAACAACCTTGTTAGAATTGAATGGCTGGTTTCTAGCTGTGCTGAAAATATTTCCGCATGCAAGGACCAAGGGTCTGTATTCGTGTAGGAACAACTTCCTGTTATAGAATGCCCTTCTTTGTTTCCATATCAAGCTCAAGCTTCTATCAAAGCACTGTTTATGACATATTAGGTATGTTTCTGAATACTATAAACAACAAGCTATAATGTGTGTATAAAGATTTGTAATTTATGGTAGCTATAAATTCCCTTTTGAGGTAGTAGTACTAGATACCAAGAAAACTAAATTACATCTCATTGCTCATCTATGCCCATTTTCTTTTCACTACTGAGTTGTATGCAATATCTGCAGTTTCTAATAAGTACGTTATCAGGTATACACATTCGTCATTTTCGGTACAAAATTAACTGGCACAATTTTTTTCTCAATAACTATCTGGACTTGCCAGAATCCCATAATTTTAAATAAATGATACACTAAATTGCGATCATTTTGGTATATAACACATTGTAAAACGATAAAAGCAACACAGAGAAAATATTATCACAAAAGAATGCATGAATTCGTAACGCACGGACGTAAACATATTTTTTTTTCAAAAATTCACCATAAATCTAAATATTGTCCTAGAGACTTCCAATTTCTTTCAGAATGAAGACAAATGATTGAATATTACTATACTATAAGAATATTAGCTTACAAATGCAGTTTTCGACCATATCTGACGAGTTTAAAGTGACCAAACCAAATGTCGAATTTTTTTTAATATATTTTTTTATATGCAATTATTTCGGAAATAAGAAAAGCTACAACTTTTAAATATTTTTCGTTTTATTCTACATGAAATTGCGCACATTTTCATATATAAAACTCTATGAAATGCCTAATATGAAACGGAGCAAATATTCCGAGAATGGGACGTACACATTTCGGAGATTTGTGGCGGAGAATCCGCGCGCGGAGGGAAGGAAAGTTTTTTTTTTTTTTAATTCACCATAATTTTAAATATTTTGCTAGATACTTCGAATTTCTTTCAAGATGAAGATAAATGACTGAATATTACTAGACTGTAAGAGTTTTTGTAGCTTACAATTGCGTTTTTCGACCATTTCGGTAGAGTCAAAGTTGACCGAACGTGGTTTTTTTTCTATTTCTGGGCTCAGCTCGTGTCGCTGCGCGAAATATCCTTTAATCTATTATTTCTAGGGTAAATGTACTAACACATACCAGAGAATAAATAAATAAAGAAAAGGTCAGTACAACTGACTCGCTCACCCTCCAAGAGGGTGTCGGTATGAACACTATGGCGAGTGAGACCACTACCACGAGCCGAATGCCAATAGAAATCTCCCACTACAAAATCCCCACAAGAGGAGAGCCGACCCACAGAGTGGGCAGCAACTACTACTACTCCATCCCATGCTGCCGACTGCTGCGCCTCTGGTGGCCATCCTTTTCAGTTAGCGCACACGATACAACACGTGCCCTTTTTTACTCTGTGTTTTTTGTGCCCTTTTCTTTGGATTTCTTTATCATGGAGCGTGCAGCCATCGCAGCAGCTAAGTTAAGTACTCAGTGTTTATTGCTATTTGGTTTTTTCCGGCCCTGAGCCCGTATTTGCCGTTTTTTAGGTATAAATGCGAACTCTAGGTCGGAAGCATGGCAGCATGTTCTGCCTCGTGGTGGGTTCGTTCTTGGTCACCCATACCAGAACATCCCTTACTTAAGTACGCTCTATTTTAATCATCCGCTTTGTTTAGGGTACGGTCTACACGGTTTTGTCATGCATGCATGTCGTTTACCTTATGTAGGGCCCCTTCCATCCAGGGACCCTAGCCACGGCTCTTAGTATCGGCCTCGGCTAGCTTTGAGTGGTAGACTTTCCTTCGGGTTAATCGTATACTCCTGGATTTTTTCTCCTACTATTTTGTTTTCTTTCTTTTCATATTATTCATTTGAATTATTTTATGTTATGGGTTAGGTTCGTTAGGCGTCTGGGCGTGGTTTAGCCAGGTGTTGCCCATGGGCCTTTATGATACCGCTCTTCAGTTCGGTTGCTTCCCGATAGCATCTCTCTGATCAGCTGGTTATGTTCTAGGCTATGTTGTTCATTGTTTTTGTACTTACCGCCCCATGGTCACTACGTGATCCACGGGGAGCCGACGCCTGTCCAGTCACCTTCCCCCCCTCCCGCTCTTCCATAGAGTCGGGGGGGGTGGATCGGTCTGCCCATGCTCGCTCCACATACCCGAGCCCGCCTCCCTCTCTCCCCCCAGGCGGAGGGAGTAGAGGGACGGAACAGACCCAGACTGGACTCGACCTCTCCGGCTTCTTGGTCCGGCCGGATGGTAGGTGGGGTGGGACTGTGGCCTTTCCCCCCTCCGTTTGCTACCTCCGTCGCTCCGTTGCTAGCCCGAGTCTGTATGTCCTCTCGCTCTTTCCCACCTTACTAGGGCTCCTTTACTACCGGAGACCTGGCATCCAGCGGAAAGGTGCTAGTCCACCCAACAGGGTGGACCGGGGCAGACAGTTGGTCTCTCTAACCACTCCGTCTCGCTGAGTTACGACACTCCGCTACGCACTGGACTTAGTCCGGTACGTTCGAGTTTTATAGGTTTAAGATCTATTTCGTTAAACTATTAAGTTTATCTTAAGCTACCTTAAACCATCCCCCCCCTCCCTTACCTGTTTCACCGGATCTCTCCGGGGTTATAGCCTATTCAGGCGATAAGGGGGTAGGGGTTATGCCCAAATTTTTTCCGAGCTCCGGCATGCAACGGAGTTCCTCTGTCCTTTAGCCTGTAAGTGAGAGTCTTTAAGATACTCATGTGTCTTTTCACTTACAGACCACCAACTGTGAGCATCCGGGATGCGCCGCCACACTTCAAGACCCATGTGGACATGAAGTTTGCCGGTCCCATGCTCCATGCGCGACTCCGCACGGGGACATTCCAGGTCTGTACCACGATACGTGTACCATCTGTTATGATCTGGTGAGCCAGCTCTTAGACGGGGTAAGTATTCCAACTCCGTTAACTGGTCTTCATTTGTTATAGTGATTAAGTTTTTACATTAATCCCTAACTTAAGATAAAATTCATGGGGTTTTGTAGCCCCTATAATTTTAAGTTAAGCTTTTAAATTGGTTTTAGTTTTAAGTTTAATCATAAAATCTAATCAATACCCTCTCTTCCAGGCTCCGGCTGTGAGGGATACCGCAACTGGCAACCCTGCGGGCCTGGGTCGACGGTTTTGGGAAGAACGCCGCCAAGGGTATGCCCTACATTCTTGAGAAGAAGTTGGCGGTACTAATCTTCCCCGGAGGCAAAGCTACAGGCTACGTCGACCCAGCAGAGGTGGCCCCGACTATCGCTTTCATCCAGCAACAGCTGGCTGCCTCGTTGACGGAACCAAGGCCAGGACCCTCTCCTCGGAAGTCGCGACGCTTGATATTAATGTGGAACCTATGGTAGGTGTAGACGACCTGTTGGTCGAGGTAAGTACGTTGGACACCCAAGGGATACCCTTGGGTGCCACTGGATCTTCTACCCCTGCAACCTCTCCATCCTTCCAAGGCTTTACGGGTAATGAACTTTATACTTCTCCTGACGCTTCCGTTAGACCCAATGGTCAAGGGGTCAACCAGTGAAAACCTTGACGAAGACGTCGTCGTCGTCTAAAAAGTCGGCGTCGGCGTCATCTTCCTCTCGTAAGTCTCCGGCTAGGAATCCCGGAGCAGAGAGATCTAAAGCTTCTGGGTCCGGCTCTAAGTCCTCTAGGAGTAAATCCTCCAGGGAGAGATCTCATAACTCCAGCGGAGTCGTCATTCCGCTTCCTTTGGTTCCAGTTCAGAGCCACCCTTCCACCTCCGCAGCAGCTCCGGCTTTGGACTCCAACGCTGGTCTGTTGCAACAAGTGGGCGATCTGGTTGGGTCTCTGAAGAACAGCATGGAACAAATGATCTCCCGGTTGTCTGATAGGATCACCTCTCAGGACAACATTATAGCCGGACTTAGCCAAGCTCCACTAGCCTCTTCTCCATCTTCAGCACAGGTGGAGCTCAATTACCCCCGTATGACACTCTACCTCCGTTCTCAATGAACAACCCTTGGAGAGTAGCGTCATACGCCCCCTTCCAGGATGGGCTTATCTCTATCCCGGAATGTGGAACTCGGAGGATTGAAGACTTCGAGTACTACCCGGAAGACCTTCAGCCTCCGTTCATCGCTACGCCAGGCTCACCGCCCCTCAGCCATGACTCGGGACGATAAGGTACCAAAGGAGACAGTCCTCTATTCACGAGACCAGGCTCAGAGAGAATGGCTCAGGTGTCTAGAGGACATGGATTGTTCCAATACGAAAATCCAACCTTTTAAGAGTCCGTTTACGATCTTTACGATGGAAGAGAGTACCCCGCTCCCTTTCTTGACAAAGATCGCGACTACCACCATTCCAGCAGCCCAGAAGGGGGCTTCCATGCCTCAGCTGAAGGAAGCATCCTACGTCTCCTTTACTTCCTTCAGCCGGTGAATTGTGGGAAGTTTACCCAACACCTTCTCAGCTGGCAAACTCAAACCAGACTGTGCTATGGAGCAGTTTGGTGAGAAGCTACCTAGGCTTCCCGATAGCCTTATTCAGGCGGAATTCGATTCCAAATCGCGGTTAGCCAGATCCATTATTCCACCTGGCTATGACCGAGGTGGCTACCATCGCCTATGGATCGGAGCCACTCTTTAAGCTTCTTACCAAATCTTTGACTCAAACGGTGCAGTCGGATATGTTTGAGTTCGCCACTGCTAGGACGAATTGTAGGAAGCATGTCCTACAAGAAGCAACAATTCGACACGAGCCGAATAAGTTTGCTTACGTCAAGCATCTGGGAGCAGACCTCTTCCCAGAGGCAATGGTGAAGGAGGTTCAAGCAGAGGCTACGAGATTGAACCAAAGCCTTAAAGACCGTTGGGGTCTTACGGCCAAAGACGACAGGATCAAGCCGGTAAGGGTAAGGCTCAAAGGAAACCCAGACGTTTCCAGCCCTACCAGAAGAAGCAGCCACGCTTCTCTCAGCAGGTTCCGGCTGATTCCTTGGTGCAAACAGCCCAACCCCTCTATACCTCAAAGGCTCAATCGCAGCCGATTTATGTTATCTCCCCTCAGCCTCAACCCTCACCTCTTACGCTCTCTCTCCAGCCTACAATCAGGTCTTCGAGGGTCAAGCTTCCCAGAAGTATGACCGCTCGGGTAAGGGAGGCGAGGTAAGCGATCCTTTCGTGGGAGAGGATCGGGAGGTCCCTTTAATAGAGGCAAACATTTCAGGGGAGGCGCCGGAGAGGCTACCAAAACCAATGAGGAATTTCAGGTAGGAGGGAGGCTGTTTCACTTTCGCCACCGGTGGAACTTCAGCAAGTGGGCTCAGAGCATTGTGTCAAAAGGCTGGGTTGGAGCTGGTTAGCGAGCCCACCCCCATCCAGACCTTTCCGCCAACTTCCTTCCAAGGAATTGACGGAGTATGCGGAGGATCTCCTTCAGAAAGGAGCTATAGCGAGAGTCAACAGGTTAAAATTTCAAGGTCGCTTGTTCAGGCGTGCCAAAGAAAGGCTCACAAAAAAGAAGGGTAACTTAGACTTGTCCCCGCCCCTTAAAACTTAGCCACTTCGCTGCGACAAGTTCAAGATGCTCACGATCTCGCAGGTGCGGACCTTACTTCCCCGTGGGGCCGTCACCACCTCTATCGATCTTACAGACGCTTACTATCATATCCCTATTGCAAGACACTTCCGTCCGTATCTGGGCTTCAAGATAGGAGACCAGACATTCTCCTTCAAGGTAGTTCCTTTCGGGCTCAACGTAGCACCCAGGGTGTTCACGAAGCTCCAGCGGAACAAGTAGTAGTTCAACAACTAAGATCGCAAGGAGTTATGGTAGTAGCGTATCTCGACGATTGGTTGATCTGGGCTTCAAACAGTCGAGGAATGCAACAGAGCAACACTGAAAGTGATTCAGTTCCTGGAATATCTAGGCTTCAAGATAAACAGGACCAAGTCAAGACTCACTCCAGAGTCAAACTTTCAGTGGCTAGGCATTCAATGGAATCTATCCTCCCATACTCTGTCGATTCCATCAACCAAGAGGAAAGAAATAGCGAAGTCAGTCAAGCAATTTCTGAGTCACAAACTGGCGTCAAGAAGAACTCAGGAAAGGATCCTGGTTCACTCCAGTTTGCATCAGTGACAAACATCCTGAATGAAAGCCAAACTGAAAGACCTAACCAGAATCTGGCGCTCACGAGCAAACAAATGTCCAGGTCCAGGGGACAAATTATCCTCAGTCCCTCTGATTCTACGGAATCGACTTCGGCCGTGGGCGAAAGTCAAGAACTTATCGGTATCAGTGCCCCTTCAGTTTCCTCCACCAGGGATTACCATCCACACAGACGGTTGGGGAGGATATTCCCAGTTCAAGGAAGTTCAAGGAACCCTGGTCACTTCAGTTCCGTCAGTTCCATATAAACGTACTGGAAGCAATGGCAGTGTTCTTGACTCTGAAAAGGTTACGTCCGCCAAAGTACTCCCATATAAAGCTAGTCTTGGACAGCGCAGTGGTAGTACATTGTATAAACAGAGGAGGCTCCAAATCACGTCATCTAAATCCAATGGTCATGGTAGCCATCTTCTCCCTGGCGGACAAGTTCAGTTGGCATCTCTCCTCCACCCATATAGCTGGAGTGAGAAACGTCATAGCAGATGCTCTATCCCGATCAGTACCTCTAGAGTCGGAATGGTCACTGGACAGTTCATTTTTCGTTTCCAATGGATTCTTCAGAGAGTTCCAGGCCTACAAGTGGATCTCTTTTCGCATCTCAAGCGAACCACAAACTCCCATGTTATGTGGCCCCCAACCTGGACCCTCTGGCCTATGCCACGGACCGGACCCTGCCCCTGCTCCCTAGACTGGAACAACTGGGAGGAGATTTATGTCCTCCAAGTGAATCTTCTCGCATCTCAAGCGAACCACAAACTCCCATGTTATGTGGGCCCCCAAAACCTGGACCTCTGGCCGATGCCACGACGCCCTGGCTCTAACTGGAACAACTGGGAGGAGATTATGTCTTTCCTCCAGTGAATCTTCTCATGAAGGTATTGAACAAACTCAGGACATTCAAGGGTCAAGTGGCTCTAGTAAGCCCCAGACTGGCCGAAGAGCAATTGGTACCCTCTAATTCTGGAACTGGGGTCTTCGCCCTCTTCGGATTCCCAGTCCCAGGCTCTCCCAGTCAGTACAAACGAAGACTGTGTTCGCTTCCTCAGGGATTCTCAAAACCCTAACTTTGATGGATTTCATGAAGTTTGCAGCGAAAAGGGATGCGAATATTGACCCTCAAAATATTCTCTTCTTGGAATCCGATAAATGAGATTCAACTTTGAGACAGTATGATGCTGCTGTCAAAAAGTTAGCAACCTTCCTGAGAGAATCATATTATTAGGATCATGACAATCAATTCAGCTATATCCTTTTCAGATCCTTATTTGAAAAAGGCTTAGCAGCTAGCACGATTACGACAAACAAGTCAGCCTTGAAAAAGATTTTTCAATTTGGTTTCAACATAGACTTGACAGATTCCTACTTCTCGTCTATTCCCAAGGCGTGTGCTAGACTTAGACCTTCTGTAAGGCCTACGTCGTATCATGGTTCTTAAACGATGTTCTAAAGCTGGCTTCAGAAACTGATAATGACACATGCTCATTTATAATGCTCTTAATTAAGAAAAACTCTATTTTTTATTAAGCTTGGCCTCAGGAGCTAGAACATTTCAGAACTGTCGGCTTTATCCAGAGATCCGGATCATATTCAGTTCCTTCCCACAGGGGAAGTGCTACTTTGCTCCGGAACGTAGTTTTATAGTCTAAGAATGAAGATCCTTTGATGAGGTGGGAACCATGGAAGGTACTACCCCTTCCACAAGATGTATCTCTTTGCCCCAGTTTCAACCAATTACGACCTTTCTGTCTAGGACCTCCTCATCCTCATCGGGTCCTCTCTTTAAGAGAGAAAAAGGTGGTACTTTATCTATTAAAGGCATCAGGCAACAAATCCTGTACTTCATTAAACAAGCCAATCCTGACTCTTTCCCAAAAGCACATGATGTCAGGGTGCAGTAGCCACCTCAATTAACTATTTCCAACATTATGAACTTCGATGAGTTGAAAAAATATACTGGATGGAAATCGCCGACAGTGTTTCAAAACGTCATTACTTAAAGTCCTTGGAAGCTCTGAAATTTTCAGCAGTAGCAGCGGGTAACATAGTTTCCCCCGACTCTACCTAATCTTTAGTAGAAGATCCAGTCCTCCTTTCTACCTGCCTCACCCAACAGTTCGTCTATTCTCCTGCCTTGTTCATCTGCTCTGCAGTTACCTTGTGTCTTAGCTGCTTTTTATGCTGATGTCGGTGGGTTGGGTGTTCCCTTAATTTTTTTTGGCTAGGGGCACTCACAATTGATTGTGGATATTGATCTCTTGGATGCCATCCCCTTATTTTTATGCTAGGGGATACATCGTTATTGAAATGGTTACGGGTTTTGTATATTAAGTTATATACATTCCTTTATATGTTATTATTGTTGAGTTTTGTTTTGTTTCAACTTATTATGTTAATTGCTCTGCATTTTTTATACATATCTTTACACAGATACTATTTTGGTACATATATGCCATATTGCTCCTGTATATATGTAAATTACCTTAAGTTAAGAAATATTATTAGAATTAAGTTTAATTTAAGCATATTTCTATGTATCATTGTGTATATGTATCCTTATTAGCAATTATATTCTTTTAATTTATTTTACCTTTTATTTGAGACCTCTTTTTTGTTTGTTGAATTTTGTTTACAATCTTGTGCTATTTCTCTGGTACGATTTCGCGCAGCGACACGAGCTGAGCCCAGAAAGGGATTTTGACGTAAGGAAAAATCTATTTCTGGGCGATTGGCTCGTGTCGCCAGCGAAATCCCGCCCTACCCATCCATCGCCCAAGATTGTCTGCTAACTTCAGGATGGCCACCAGAGAGCAGCAGTCGGCAGCATGGGATGGAGTAGTAGTAGTTGCTGCCCACTCTGTGGGTCGGCTCTCCTCTTGTGGGGATTTTGTAGTGGGAGATTTCTATTGGCATTCGGCTCGTGGTAGTGGTCTCACTCGCCATAGTGTTCATACCGACACCCTCTTGGAGGGTGAGCGAGTCAGTTGTACTGACCTTTTCTTTATTTATTTATTCTCTGGTATGTGTTAGTACATTTACCCTAGAAATAATAGATTAAAGGGAGGATTTTCGCTGGCGACACGAGCCAATCGCCCAGAAATAGATTTTTCCTTACGTCAAAATCCCTTTTATCGTGAGTTATATGCAAATATTTCGAAAATGAGAAAAGCTACAACCTTCAATTATTTTTAGTTGTATTCTACATGAAATTGCACACATTTTCATATATAAAGAAACTTTATGTAACGGCTAATTTAAAATGGTGCAAACATTACCACAATCGGCAACGTATGATTTTTTTCGGAAGAGTTACCTTACCCGCGCGGACGTAAAGAAAATGTTATTTTTTTTTCATAAATTCACCATAAATCGAAATATTGTGCTAGAGACTTCCAATTTGTTGCAAAATGAAGGTAAATGCTTCAATATTAGTAGAATATAAGCGTTTTAGCTTACATTTGCGTTTTTCGACCATTTCGGTAGAGTCAAAGTTGACGAAGGTTGAAAATTTGTCACTTATCATTTTTTATATGAAAATATTTCAAAATGATAAAAGCTACAACCATGGGTTGTTTTTAGTGTATTGTGCATGAAATTGCGCACATTTTCATATATAAAACTTTATGTAACGGCTAATTTAAAATGGTGCAAACATTACCACAATCGCATGTATGATTTTTTCGGAAGAGTTATCCGCGCGGACGTAAGGAAAAAGTTTTTTGTTTTTTTCATCTAAATTCACCATAAATCGAAATATTGTGCTAGAGACTTCCAATTAGTTGCAAAATTAAGGTAAATGATTGAATATTACTAAAATATAAGAGTTTTGAGCTTACATTGCGTTTTTCGACCATTTAGGTAGAGTCAAAGTTGACCGAAGGTTGAAATTTTGTCACTTATTGTTATTTATATGAAAATATCTCAAAACTGATAAAAGCTACAATCATGAGTATTTTTTTGTTGTGTTCTACATAAAAATGCGCACATTTTCATATATAATACTCCATGTAACGGCTAATTTAAAAATGGTAAAAAAATTATGTCAAAGTGATGAAATAATTTCCGAGATGTGTCACAGATACTTTTAGTGCGGCAAGAAAGAAATTCGCGCTTGCGCGCCTGCGTAACGATTGTAAACAAAACAACACCTTGATCCGTGAACTCCCAGCATCCCCCAAGGCGCGTGATTCAAAAGTTTTAGGCTGGTAGGCCTATAAGTATTTTTCCGCGAATTTTTAAAAAAACTTTTGTATGTCGACGTAAAATACGTCCAGTCGGCACCCGAGAGACAAAAAATGTCGACGTAAAATACGTCCAGTCGGCGTTTAAGGGTTAATACAGCACTAACAATATAACATTTGTGATTCCTTATCACTACCAACAGCATAAGACATATGGGACACAACTTACGAAGAAATACAGCTATCAGAATTCTCAATTTTATCACAGCTTTTTAAATTATACCTATTTTATATATACGTATTTCTAAATTTTATGAAAAGCATTTATGACAGCTTCATATGATTCAGAGTTTAAATTAGGGGTTTACGTGTTGAAATAATGACAATTTTGAAATTTGTTTCTAATATAGATTTCTTACCATTTGTTTTCTTCACAGATTGAATCAAGAAATAGACAGTTGGTCAGCTTGGCTGTTAAGCAACTGCAGATAGCCGAGTATCACCAAGAAGCAGCAAGCTTAGCATTCACACAAAATTCAGTACCAAGGATCCTGCAAAATGTTACATCAGTTCTCAAAACTTATAAGAAATGGCTGTGATAACTTCATTTTTACTTTTTTTTTTTGGTTTTAAATGTATGGTTAGAGACTTTATTAACAACCTTAGATTAAATTTATATATTTCTTATTGTATTGTGTCGTGGTGTATTTCATTTTTGGAAATGTCAGATACTATTAATCTAAAACAGCAATGTTTTCAAGTAAAAATAAAATTCTGGCCTCTACATCTTTGTTTTTTCTCATTTTTAAGTTTTGGTGGGGATAAAATTATCTTGATAATGTTGGGAAATAATAATGTTACTAATAAGAACACTGGAAACTAGAATAACTTGAAAAATATACTTACTGGCTGTATTTCCTTGTTGGGGTGTTATGCATATATAGAGTCTGTATAACCTCATAAAGTGCATGTTTAGGAAAATAAAAAAAATGAAAATTTTTATAATAAAATTTATTTCTTAAATAATTCTCTATTATTATAGCTGTATGTATTCCTGTGTTAGGTGGGAGGACGATGGTGAAAAGTACACATAAAAATAATAGTTTGAATGTCTCTAGTTTTCCATTGTTTTTTTTTTTCTTTTTTGTCCACATGAGCAGGATGGTGGGAGAAATACATAATGGAGAGGTAAGTGCTATTTAAAAAATATTTTTTTTTATAAAAATTTCTATTTTTTTAATTAATCTTGCCTCTCTTATTATGATAGCTGATTCCTGCCTTGAGCAGGGGTGGGGGAGGTGGTGGGGGGGGAGGGGGGAAATGCAGGGGCAAATTTAATATCTCCCCCCCAAAAAAAATATTCCACTAGGAATAAGACACTACTTACCTAATGATTAGCACCCATCTACTGGTACTGTCGCTAAGTGAAGACTAATTCATGAGGTAGCAAGATCTCTCAACAGTGGTGGAAGTTCCTTGCTAGGGATACCACTCACAAGGACACAAGGCTTTGTGCCTAGGCCAGCAGAGCAATGACTGTAAAAGAATGAAGGCTCTCACCCAATACAACATAGGTACCGTCATACTCCCCAAAATTCGACAATTTCCTAACTAAATAGGAAAGGTTAGAGTACAGCTATCCGAATTGTTGAGGATATGAGTTTCCCTGCTGTAATGAAGGGGGGAAAGAGCTCTGCACAATTCATATTGAATTTCCCCATCTCACAGAAAGTGCAAGGCAAATACAGGCAGTCTTCGGTTATCGGCAGACTCGGTTAATGGTGATCCGGTTTTATGGGGCTTGTCTAGCACCATAAAAGGCGATTTATGGCACCATAACAGGCAGAGTTCTGGTTATCGGCGCCATAAGGGTGCTTAATGCACTGTAACCAGTTATGGCACCTTAAGCCCCATTATGGCACCATAAATTGCCGAGTTTTGATTAATGGCAGTTTTTGCCAAGGACTGCCTGTACAAAATTATATGCCTCCACTACACTACATTGACAATTTTCCCCAGAGAAAGAAAGTGGTCGCTACTGCTAGCACATCGTGGAAACCTACTTTAAGCTGATGGTAAACGAGTCGAGTCTAGATTTGTGCATACTTCTCTGACCAAAGCCTTGAACAGACAAGAGATATACCATTCTTTGATATGGGTAAGTCAGGTTTCCCAGGGCTACAAAAAAGGTTGTTGAAGTCTGCCCAATTTCCCTAGTCCTTTGCCAATTTATAGAGACCTCTGACTGGACATAGGAAAGTTTCTTCCCTATCTGGTATCAAAGAGGACAAAAATGGGATTATGCAAAAGCAAGGCAGAGGATGACTTAAAATTTTTCTTGGCCATGAAAAGGGGTAGAAAAGAAAGGACTTCTCCTTGGGTAGTAAAGTGAAGGCTAACAAAATCAGTCTTCACTATCAAATGCTCAAATGGGGGCATACATAAATACTAAACACCACATCCAAATTCCACCTCAGGAGTTGATTTGGATTTAGGAATATCAATTGGAAGGAGCAGATGGCCTCCTTAATATCAATGTTAGACATAATATCTAGGCCAGTATGCCTCGATGCAGCATCTAACATGGATTGATACCCTTTAATGTCTTTTGTAGCATAAATAAAGTAAGAATTTAATTATGTTATACACAGAGGTACGGGTGCAGGAAAGCCTTCTAGCAGAGCACCAAGCCCTATGTACTCTCCACTGTCTTTGATACAGTGCATTAGTTGACTCCCTTTTGGAATTAGTGATAGACTGTCTGCATTAGGAATTAGTGACAGACTGTCTGCATTATTTTGAAAACCTCTTGCTGGTTAGAGACAGTAGTCTCTCGCCATGCAGTCAGCTGATGCATGGGGAAGTTTTGGTGAAACCTCATACCTCCTGTTTAAGAAGACCTTTTCTTGATGGAAAAAGCCTTGGGCTATCTACTAAGAAGCAGGGGGTCTGGGAACCTTTCTCTGGGTGGCCACAAAGGGTTTTCTGAAGTTGTGTGTGAATTCACAGCTATATGAAATTTTGCTAGTTCTCTTTGTATCACAAAGGGGAGAAAAGCATAGAAGTCTAGATAAGACCAGTCTAACTGAATTGGAGAGCAGTACACTGGCAGGCGATTGTTTAAGAGGTGTGCCCCAGTGCTTCCACAGGTCCTTGCAGACTTACAGATGAAAGGTCCATTTGGAGGACAGAATCTGGTCATTCATGATCAGTTTGGTGGTCTTGGTCAGGTCGGTGTTCTTCAAGTAGGCCAGAGAACAACCTGCAACCCCCAAAACGCCAGTCGCTTGCTAGTTTCCTTCAAGTAGGCCAGAGAATAACCAGCGGTCCCCAAACCACCAGTCGCTCGCCAGCTGTCTATTCGTTGTCTTGTTGGTCGTAGGCCAATCTTGGTGGTCTTGGTCATGTCAGTGTTCTTCAAGTAGGCCAGAGAACAACCTGCAGCCCCCAAAATGCCAGTTGCATGCTAGCTTCCTATTTGTTGTCTTGTTGGTCCTAGGCCAATCTTGGTGGTCTTGTTCAGGTCAGTGTTCTTCAAGTAGGCCAGAGAACAACCAGCGGCCCCCCAACCGCCAGCCGTTCGCCAGCTTCCTATTCATAGTGTTGTCGGTCCTAGGCCAATCTTGGTGGTCTTGGTTAGGTCGGTGTTCTTCAAGTAGGCTAGAGAACAACCGGCGGCCCCCAACCGCCAGCCGCTCGCCAGCTTCCTATTCGTAGTGTTGTTGGTCCTAGGCCAATCTTGGTGGTCTTGGTTAGGTTGGTGTTCTTCAAGTAGGCCAGAGAACAACCGGCGGCCCCCAACCGCCAGCCGCTCGCCAGCTTCCTATTCGAAGTGTTGTTGGTCCTAGGCCAATCTTGGTGGTCTTGGTCAGGTCAGTGTTCTTCAAGTAGGCCAGAGAACAACCAGCAACCCCCCCCAACCGCCAGTCACTCGCCAGCTTCCTATTCAAAGTGTTGTTGGTCCTAGGCCAATCTTGGTGGTCTTGGTCAGGTCGGTGTTCTTTAATAAAGTGGCCAGAAAAACAACCAGCGGCCCCCCAACCACCAGTCGAAGGCCAGCTTCCTATTCGTTGTGTTGTTGCTCCTAGGCCAATCTTGGTGGTCTTGGTCAGGTCGGTGTTCTTTAAGTAGGCCAGAAAACAACCAGCGGCCCCCCAACCACCAGTCGAAGGCCAGCTTCCTATTCGTTGTCTTGTTGGGCCTAGGCCTATTGGTGGGTCTTGGTCAAGTCAGTATTCTTCAAGTAGGCCAGAGAACAACCAGCAGCCCCCCAACCGCCAGTCACTCGCCAGCTTCCAGCTTCCTATTCGTTGTCTTGTTGGGCCTAGGCACCTTGGTGGGTCTTGGTCAGGTCGTTGTTCTTCAAGTAGGCCAGAGAACAACCCGGTTCTTACTTGTTGTTTTGTGGTCCTAGGCATCTTGGTTGTGGACTGGCAGTCTTCATGTTGCTCATTGTCACTTAGATCTTAAGTCTGTACTTCCAGTTCTACGTCTTCTTCGGTCAGTTTAGTACATCTGCAAAGAAAAAATTAAGAAAAATATGACTGAGAGAGAGAGAGAGAAAGTTCAAGCATTCAAACATTCATTCCAATTCCCTCCTTACCATTCCATTCCCTTCCCTGTTCCCTCCTTACCCAACATATACAAAAGCATTCACCCACCAGCCTCTCATTTTCATCTGACAGGATAACACAGAGGTTCTTCTTATGCCCCGGTGGCACATCGTCCTCAACGTCATGGCTGTCCTCCATCTCGATCAAGGGAACGTCCTGTCCGTCGTTAATGGAGGTAGCTTCATGGAGAGTTTCTGTGTCGCTGTCATCACTCTGTATCTCATCCAACTTCGACTCCTGTGGGTGGAAGATTACATTACCCTTGTAGGAGTCTTCTCCGGGCCGAAAGAAGGTCCTGCAAGAAGATGTAACGCTGATGGCCCCTTCCATCATTTTGTGAGGTTCAGCATTTTGAAGGTTATTGTGGAGAGTACTTGGAGGAGAATCCTGGTCTCGGAGACAGAAACAACAGCTGACCTGAGGGCGCCGACCTGACCTTTTATACCACGCTATAGCGTTGCCATGTCGTATGGGGTTGTAAATGTGCGATTCGGTTTTCCCCGTAGGCTACCGCGCAATGAGGAGGCCCACATGCTTTGCGGCGGCGAACAATGCTGATGACCCCAGCGCCTACCCCGCTGCAATCACTGTGGGCCACACATGCAACACCTGGAGCTATGTCAGGTGACATTTGGCGTGACCACCCACGACTTGTTTTGAACATTTCAAAACTGGAGTGGGCTATGGCACTCCAGTTGCCAACTACCAATTTCCGCTCATGCGTGGGTTGATAAGTGAATGTGTGCCCTTAGCTTTAAGTGTTGGTATCACGGGAATCGAGGAGACCTACAGGCAGCGGCAGTGGGCGGGCCGAGCAGGCCCACAGGTGCGGCAGTGACGCCAGGCAGGCAGAGCAGGCCCCCAGGTGTGTTGGGAAGTTGCCTAGGGACTCGTAGGAGTGGCAGTGGTGTTGGGGAGGAGCCAAGTAGGCCCGTAGGTGCGGCAGCAGCGTTGGGCAGGCTGAAAAGGTATCTGCCATCCCTGATTGAGGCAAGAAACCCATGACGTCGATGTGGATGTGTCCAGACGGCTGCCTGATTCTGTGTGGTGGCTGACCAGCACCCGGCTACGTGTCCGCGTAGCTTGTCTCACACACCAAAACTTGAAATGAGTGTCATTTATGGTGTTGGGTCGACTATTAAGAGGAACTTTCAGAGACCTAGACTGTGGCGCCGTATTTAATCCGTTAAAGGTTCTCTGAAGGTGAGCGGCCGTAAGAAGTCCGCTAATGGCTGAGCCAAGACGCTGTCACCGTCCAATCCGGGAGGTCACTAGTTGTGAGGACAAGAGAGGAAGACATAACTGGGTACTGATGTTTATTACTGTTGTTTGAGATTAAGCTGGCCTTGTGCCAGCATGGGTTCTTGCTCCCTCAGCAGCCCGTAGCTGTTTATTACAGGTAAACATGGGTTATAAAGGAGGCTGCAGATGGATATGTAGTATCCAACCTGAAGCAAGAGAAAAGTGGGTCTGGGCCAGCCGAGTTGTATTTTCTTACATTTTCTGACAGACATAAATAACTACAGACGCAGTCTGTGCTCATACATGGTAATTATATCGGCAGAAAGGCCAGAGAATTCTACACAAGAAGATGTACATCAGGATTTAGCATGTTGGTATAGTGGAATAAAAATAGAGAAAAGACGTTGTCCTTACAATATCATCTTTTGTAGAATCTCTGGCTTTTCCGTCGATATAATTATCATGTATGTGCGCAGACTGCGTCTGTAGTTATTTATGTATAAGTGTTGGTAAAGAAACATAAATTGGTTGGCCCTGAGTAATGCTCTCTTGCTGCAGGTCGGTTACTACACATCCATCTGCAGCTATGTTTGTAAGCCTTGTTTAGCTGTAATAAATCATCAGTACCCAGTTATCTGTCTTACTCTTGTCCTCACAACTGGTGACCTCCCGGATTGGATGGTGACTCAGCGGTTTTGGCTCCTGCCATTAACGGACTCGCTACAGCCGCTCACCTTCACATACCTTTAACGGAACCACACAGCATTACAGTCTGGCGTCGGTGTCGACCTCTCCACGGTCGACACCGATGCCACTTAACGGATTTCCTACAGCACACCTCCCCCAGGTGTGGTTCTGGGGTCGTTCGAACGGTTTAGCCCCGCCATCAACGACACACATTGACCTCACTTTGAGTCATTAACAGACCCACAGCAACTATTCTTGACTAACGAACCTAGCACCATTAACAAACTAAATACGGAGCTTAATTCGCGTATTGGTGTGAAACAAATCACGAGGATGGGTATCTGGGTGCTGGTCAGCCAGCACACAGAATCAGGCGGTGGTTCAGACACATCCACATCAACGTCGTGGGCCCCTTTGCCTCAATCAGGGGACGCTAGATTCATCCTTGGCCCGCCCGATGCCTCCTGCTCCCCAACCTCCTCCAACCCCTAAAAATATCCCTCCGGCCCCTAATGTTATTCCCATGACCCCTGAACGGTCTTCCCCTCACCCCTATGCATATTTCCCTCCCAGAGCCCTAAGTTAATTCCTCCACCACACCGCCAGTAGTTCCCTTTTTACGAGTGGAAACAGGAACCCAGGCCAAAGAATCGCTAGATGAAGAGGGCATGCAAACCGAAACACCGTCAGCAGCTCGTTTTGCATGTCGAAGCAGGAACTCAAACAGGAGAGGTCACAGTCCCACGGAGAGGCATTAAAACCCAGACCTACAAACAACACCCGAGCGCTGATGGATACACTCAGACCGACGTCATTCTCGTGGGAGAGTTCAATGTCAGTAAGTTTCTGCTAACCTATGATGAGTTCCATTCATTTATATATAGAGCTCTTTACTGTAATATTGGATATAAAGAACAACTATTAGCTGCAAACTTCCACGAAGTCCAGGATGTAGAGATTAGTCTCCCAGAGGGTACCCTAGAAACGAAGTATCGCTACAGAACTCCGCCGTCTGTTAGTTGTTAACTATGTACTTGGTTGGCCATTAACCACCTTTTCTACTACTTAATAACTTTTCCTTTCCCATCTGCTTTCAACTGTCATTCAACTACTGCTTAAGCTGTTGCTAACTTTGTTTTGCCGTTTCTAAAACTGATAATTTTTCGTTTTTCTATCATCGATCACTATGATAAGTATCGGTGCTTTTTTTCTATCTTCGAGTAATGAAAAGTGGTACTTGAACTCCATAGAGTTGTGCTTTTTTCCGTTTTTCTATACGATAAATTTTTTTTCAATTTCCTAACCGGTTATCTCTGACTCGCCAGAACTCGCTACTGTCGAGCCTTGTCTCCTACTCATGGGTACCTTAAGGTTTAAAGGCGTTTGTAATCTTACGTGTTCACCTTTCATTTCACTTTTACAACCATAACATCTCGGATGCATATTCCATTGATATCATAATAAAGGCTCACCTCATATCCTTAAAACTCACCTTTCCATCTGCAAATTATTCAATATGACCTACTGGCTACTCAATGAGTAAGAGCCCGTGATGGCATAAAGGCCAGCTTATTCTCAAACAACAACAACATAGCAAATAATCAGTACCCAGTTATCTGTCTTACTCTCTTGTCCTCACAAGACATCCAACTCATACAGACGTACTACATCGGCACACTGCCAAAACAGAACATTATTTGACATACTTTTTATTATCCGAATCCACCTTATCCAGTTTTTTTATTCATACATCGTTCATGCTTTGAGATTTGATAGTCTAGCCCTAATAGCTCTATTATTGGTCATCCAAACCAGCCCGCGCCAAGTTTTGTTTTCCAGACCTCCCCGCCGCCCTACCTCTCTGATTTCTGGATCCGCACTTAATAAATGCTAAAATATATGTTACAGTACCTGTAATTATATTAGATAAGGTGATAGACAGGAAAGGTAAACATTTTTAATGCAGGAAACTATCTTTATGGGATTCCTCAAGGTACAAACCCAGGATTTGACAATGTATCCCGACAAGACATAATAAAATTACATAGAGCTAATTAAAGGCAACCTAAATCAAACAGCGCCAACTGTTAAATTATCTTTCTGCCAACAGATGTTACTTGCATTGGAAGAGTCTGATCTGGTACTACATCTTTCTTTAAACCCCGATCATTCTTCGGGATCAGTTTATTTGTAAGTTCAGATCTCAAATTTCTATCGTGTTGAGCAGAGTTAAAATGTTTGCCACACATGAATCCCTTGAAGTCTGCGCCAACTCTCTCATCTGATCTCCAGCATGAGTGAGCCCAGATTTCCCTCAATTAGGGATCCTTCAGAAACGAAGAGAGTTTGTAAGTCCCCTTATCACTCCCACTGCACCCAAATTTACTACAATAAACCATTTTGAAGTCCACTATCGCAACGATGATGCTACTAAAAGGCGAATGAGCGGTCACTTCTTACCGGAAATTTTAGTGATTTACGAAAAATAGAAAAAAATAATTACCATTTATATTAATAATATCTCTAGTATGTGTACCTTAACAGTAATCTGCTCAAAATTACTGATAAAAGTCTTTGACTTGGGTGTCATGCTGGACTGTAATTTGTCTCTCACTGCTTGAATGATTTTTGCTATCAACTCGGAAATACTGCTTCTGTTGCAAAACCACCCCGATGAGTCTTTTATTAAATAGTTGGTGCCTGTCATCAATGAAAGGGTGCCACGCCGTTTATTATTACTCTGCACTGTTTCTGTTGCCACGGCTGCCTGTCAAATCAATGACTCGTCAAGCTAGTAAGACTGAATTTCTATAAAGTCCTTAAGAGCAAATGCAGTCATCGAATAACCTCAACACATTACCTCCTGCCAGGGAAGTCATTTCGGATTTTTGTTGGGGGGTCAAAGACGGTTTGGCGGGCGAAGCGAGTCTAATCGGCTGGGTTTTTTTTCTGAACTATTTTATGTGCATTTTGAAGCCACATGAGCTGAGCATAGTATTTCAGCAAAAAATATGTACTCCCATTACTGTTTGTTTATCTCATCTCATTATCACTGGTAGCTAGTACACAGAGAAGGATCAAGAAACGTAGTATTTCCGAAAATTTTTCATATATTTATGATTGCACATTTAAAAAGAAAACATGCTGTTACTTCTTGGGGTTTTGGGGGTGAAGGGGACAAGCTGAGGCTTGGGGGGTCAACTTGAGTCTTAGTGGGGGCAGTTGGCCCCCCTTCCCCCATTGACGCCCCTTGCATACTGCTGATGGTTTCCAGTCATTTAGGCCAAAATGCACTTCGATTTGTTCTAGGGCATTCAGGTACACAGCCCCAGGTTTTACAGTAAGCTCCCACTTGATGTTAGGACTGAGGTTATCAGGTCTTTAAAAAAAAAAAACTAACTAAATTAAAGACCGCCTTGTTATCTGATTGTTATGACAGTGTAACTTCAACATTCATAGGTCTGTGTGTCTGCGTGCATATGGCGAGTAAATGTGCCAGTACTGGAATTTTGTTGTAAATAGAATTTAGGCCAAAGGCCAAGCACTGGGACCAATGAGGTCATTTAGCGCTGAAACGCATTGACAGTAAAAGTTTGAAAGGTGTAACAGGAGGAAAACCTCGCAGCTGCACTGTGAACCAGTTGTTCTGAGAGGGTGAAAAGTAAGATTGAAGACAGAGAATATGAAAGCAGGCACAGTAAAAGGAATGAAAGGAGTTGCAGCTAAGGGCCGAAGGCACGCTGCAAATAACCTTAAGTAATGCCTACAATACACCACATGAGGTGCACTGGCGGCACTAAATCCCTACGGGGACCGGTAATGGAAGATACTTCCAGCAGAGGGGGACCAAATGAGAGTTTATAACCTAAGGTGAAGTGAACGTCGAGATAATGGAAAACCCGTGAAAGTAGCTGTGGTAACACAATATGAATATTGTCTTTTTGTTAACTGACCTCCGTAAAGGTGGCTTTATCAGCACTATTATTGGTTTGTATGGATGACTAGATTAATTCTCAAATTCTTCAGTCTTCTAGAATCCACAAAAGCACCAACACGCATATCATGTTCTTCCGTACAAAATAGTGTAATACTTTTTGTAACAGTCACTGTAACTTTGTTCACCTATTACAGTAATTTCAATAATGAAAAAGCACAGATATTGTGAGCAACAATAAATTGAGTACCTAATATATTCATTACCTTACCCCGGAATACATCTCGGGAAAGTTCAAGATTCCTGGTCGCCCCATGACAACTTGAGCTGTTCCACACGTTCCACAGCCCGATGAAAAGCGCCAGTATTTCGATTCCGAATATTTCGGAATAATTGGAAAATGTGAATCTCTAATTTTTTTTATAATGTCCAATTGCAACTATTATCGAAGCAAGCTAACGTATATTTTGGCTCTTAGTATGAAATACAATGCTTCCATACAAAGAGCTGGTATTACTAAGAAAGTATACAAGCAATAAAATGAGACATATCTGCTCTGTGCAGTAAGTTCGTTTGCGTTGGGTGCAGAGAGCGAGAACAGTAATCAGCTAGATATTCATTTTATCTCTGACGTTGCCACAAAATCGGTCCTCTTGTTTGTGCTCCGCTGTCGTCTAAACCTACGCAGAAGTACCTCAATTATGAATGCTGGAATTGCAAGGGCGATACCTGAAGAAGAAAATGTTTAAGGCTTATTAGCATTATCACTAAAAACATCGAGAGAGAGAGAGAGAGAGAGAATGAATTCAGCCTAATGTAAAAATCTTTCCAAGTCATTCACCATCAAAATCAGAAAGATCTGAACAATTTACTAACTTCACAGTGATCAAGAACATTTAGCAAAGACCCTATACTAGAACAGGTGCCTTAATAGCATTAATAGTACAGACTCAAAACTTTAGGGGGGGTCTCAGAAATAATTGATCAATGTAAAAGCTGGACTAAGCAGTATTTCCAAACAAACGTTACCGATCACACTAATCGAGCAATCAACTGAAATACCATGGTTAAGAAGCAACCCTTGCTATCAAGCCTTTCCCATACTGCAGTCATATTATTGTTTCATGATATAAGCTTTTTCTTTTGTCTTTGCAGAAAATTTAGTTGTTTACATGAGACGTAACTAATGTGAAGGGATTCCTTTGGTCCTTTTGGTTGTGTGGGTCGTACAACCTGACAAGGGTGACAAGTAGACTCACTTTATCTGTCAGGTGACACGGAATCATAACAGACTTCCTATGAATGTTTAAAAATATGGTTTTACTTTTACCTCCCGCATAGATGATAAAAGTACTCAAGAAATCCTTGAGGTTCAGTGCACGAGCTTGTGAGGTTTCTTCTATTTTTACTGATTTCAAGCACTCTGTTGCATTGATGACCCCTTTGTTGAAAACATGACTGAGGATACCAGCTTCGCGCAGACGTAAGATCCTGAAACGGAAATGAGAGGCACAAATTAAAGGATTTAAAATTTCACGAGAAAGAAACAAGATCAAGGACGCTAAACCCAATTTTCCATCCCGAAGACACAAGATTCTTATGAAAGGACTGGATGAAAGAGATGCTCCTAAATGTCGCGAAATCACAGATTTCAATTGAAACTGATGATGATAAACAAAATTTAGACAGATTTACGAAATGGAGTTTTGTTTCTTCGTCATTCAAAAGACTAACCTAGTAAATAAAGAGACGCCAGCTATCATATTTTGAAGCGAAGTCCTTCCTGTTATTAATAGCCCTATAAATTAAGTCAAGTACATTGAAGCTTTGCATATAATAACTGGGTTTATAAATTATTCTCATCATCCAAATGAACTGAGGGACTGAGTGAAGGCGTGAAAGGTAAGATATTAAATCGTCTTCGTTAATTATGCATAAATTAACCCTTTGAGATTTGGGGCAGGGGGAAAGGGGGTGGGCACAAAATTAGTCTGGTAAAGCACACACTCACCGACTAGGCACGACAATGATTTTCTTATATTTCTTGCCGAGTTTTATCTTTCACGATATAAAACTCGTTCTGTTGTTTTATTTTTATGCTGGATGTATATGTACTGTGTTTTATTATGTTAAAAATGTAAAATAAAAAATACAGTAAAAATAACAAACTGAGGTTCACAGAAAATGTCTAGGTGATGACGTCACCAGAATCTCCAGGTCAGAAATAAGACTGACGTCATACAAAGTCCTCAGTGACTCAAAGGGTTAACTAGCAAATAATTTCTTACAGCTACATATTACAGACGAGCATGAAGACTGATAAGCTCGGAGGAAGTACTGGATCAAAAAGGCCCCTATATCTAGGAAGTAGAAAATTCTACGTATGACTTGGGTGAATGACGCAGTATGTGTAGGAGGGTTCAATGTACTTATTCCTGTTTGTTTGTTTGTATGGTGTTTTTACGTTGCATGGAACCGGTGGATATTCAGCAACGGGGCCAACGGATTTACGTGACTTCCGAACCACGTCGAGAGTGAACATCTATCACCAGAAATACACATCTCTCATGCCTCAATCGAATTCCCGATAATCGAACTTGCGGCCACCGAGGTGGCAAGCCAAAACCATACTGATCATGCCTCTGAGGCGCTACTTATTCCTGTTGAGGCATTTGAATGTGTATAGAGAGCGTCTAACGTTTCTGATCACAAGCCTTGAATATGAAATGAAATAAATGAAGAAACTCTCCATTTCCTGGTGATATTCGGACCCATACACCTTATTAAATTAAGGTTATCGCTTACTTATGATTCTACCAAGACTGACATGTTACCAGTGAACTTACTATCTAATGTTCGTGTATATGAATCCCACCATGGAAAGGGGAAAGGAAATCCTGCACATTTATGTCTATTTGTATATACTTCTCAGACCTTCATGTACCTTGAGACTTACATGGGATCAAACTTGGCTTTGAGAGGCGACCCCTTTCTGAAGAGGAGGCTCTGTAAGAACGTCTTCATGAATCCTTCTGCCATGACGTAGGTGGTGCATTTCCCCGTCTGAAATATTTTTTTATTTTATCAGTCTTGGTGGCATGACTCTGTCAGCCACATTGCAAGCATTTACCATTTACTCTGAATACAGATTCACAAGTACAAACCTATATCTAGGTTAAAGAGATTATATGGATATTTTTATATGGTTGTCTAGTTTTCATTGAAAATACAAAGTAACTTGCTTTTATGCATATTGTAAGGTTAATCGAGGTCACACCTAACCTTTGAAAACAGCCCATGAGTAATCTGGAGAACAGCTGATCGTGGGGCGACAAGGACATGTCCACCCTTGGCCAGAGTCCTGACAGCCGCTGGCACATCTGGAGGGCCGCTGGAATCTTGGAAATTCTTTTGAATACGACCGAGGCTTGAGTCTCTGGGAGCCAGCTGCGAAAAAGTTAAAAAATTCCTTACAGTGACCATATAAAGTTGGCTTGTTCTTGTCTTCGTGTGAGAGTGAATGGCTGCAAATATTAGGTGTACAGAATTTAGATTCATCAATGAATAATATTGCTTAACCTAAACTAATCTAACTTTGCTACTGACTTTTATTCTTCTTTTTCAGACTGGGGTAGATATGTAATCAATGGAACTGTGCTTTAGTCAACGGTGAACTAGTTAATACAACTTTGAAGCGTCTCACCTTCGATGCAATATCAACCGAGGACCCTGCTGGCATCCACACAGGAAGGTCCGACTCAGCCAGCTCCTCGAGGTTGTTGAAGGGCAGTCTCACGCTCGGCAGGACGAGCAGCGACAAGAGGCTCGAACGGTAGACAGTAGTGACGATAAATGTCACGAAGAGCCACAAGAGTGTGATGACCCTCACTGACTCACCGGTGACTTTTCTTTCCACACCTTTTATGGACGAGAGTGAGAATCTAATTAACTGCTGACCAACGGGTTAAGTTATACTGGAAGAACGTGTGAACTTCGTACAGGGTCTTGTTAGGCTACAAAAATGCACATTTGTATGAGAATTGAATTTTGCAATACATACGAGAGCAAGGCGTCTAATCTAGTCATGATGGTTCACATCAACATGTTGCATGTCAAGTGTTCCTTGGAGTTTCCGTACAGACACACAGGCATTTTGGAGTAAAGGGCGAATTATGGTTGTTTGTGTGGTGTTTTCACGTTGCATGGAACCAATGGTTATTCGCATGTGTAATATTAATTTTTTTTTATACTTGTATCATGCTAAAGTCATCCATTCTGCACAGAAATTACTTACATGCTCGACTGACTGGTATAATTCATAAAGTGCTTATAATTATTTGTGTGAGTTCTTTATTATTAGCTTTAATTCATCTCGTTAATTCGAACCGCTTTTCTTCTCCTACTTCCATCGGGAATGAATACTTACCAAAATATGTATATCGTGAAGGACAGCTTATTGATGTGTGTCGCCACATACATTATGAATGAATGTTTGTAAGAGGTCGTAAGGGTAATTTGCTGCCATCTAACTTCTGATTACCACATTATCCCTGTCAAGTTGATCGCTGCGCCCAAATCATGATTGAGGGGAAGAGACAAGTCACCGACGCCAGCCCCGCGTCAGGTCGGACGTTTAGACATGAGCCAGCTAATGAACGTTCATTGCCACGATCGGACACATTCATCATTATTACTTATCGATTATAGATAAATACGATTTCATGCTTATTCGTTTGATTTTCAATATGATCGATTACACGAGTGTGAGTTGTATATGAAGCTGCCATCGAATTTTCGACTCTTCCAAAAGATGTATACCGGGAATGACACATTACAACTTTTGTAGGCAGGTAATTTTTTCACGTCAAGAGTAGTTAATATGATCCCATATGCAATCAATCCAAGAAATGACTTTTGAAAATTCATTGGCCTGGTCAACTGAGAAGAATGTTTGGTCTACTACTTACGGCGCTCACGATAGTGAATTACTGTTTCTGTGGAACCTTCCTTCTTGCTGACATTTTAGGCTTATACCGTATGAATGATAGTGACAATGACCACTGTGATTATTTATCGGACACAACAACATGCAACCAACGGCCTCGGACCGAGCAACGCTTACCTTGTGACAGGAGGGGAGCCAGAGTCCATAGCCATGATTCCTCCAACAAAGCTCCGTTACTTTTCTTGGGGCGGACATTTCTGTCATGAGAAAACGCATAACATTTTTCTTTAGTGTTGGAGGGCAGAGACAGGGCAAATTCATATATCAGAGCATAAGAGTTGAAAGATTTAAAACTGTGCAGAATGAGCGGTTAACTACTACTGCAAGTTGGAGGAGGAGGGTCAGTCCTTACCTGTGTTCGTATATTTTCTCATTGGCCAACAGTACGAAGAACATAGCGGTTGTAAATGCAACTGTTGTTACTATAATCCAGATCCAAACCTGTCGTGGAGAGGAACGCGTCTTTATTGTCCAGTAATTTATCCAATCGTCAGCAGATCAATCATAAGTCCCACTACGTATGCGCTTAGGCTGTGAATACTTTGTGTATCTTAAATATAGTACAGACGTATTTTAATTAAGGTCAAAATGCGTCGCACTTCGGTGTTTTTTTGTAATAGTAATTACAGCATTGTTAGCAACATTAGCATAATATACTCTATATATGATGTGTGTGTGTGTGTGTACGAAAGCACTGCTCATCCAGATAATTGTTGTTAATATATGTGTATGCGAGTATGGCAATGGTGTCATCTTCAAGTTCTTTTTTAGGCTATAAAACAAGTTCCTTTTTAGGCTATAAAACTAAAAAGAGTGGATTCGAGATTTAACTATTTTCGTTTAATAAAATTCCTAGCTCTTACCACTGGAGTAAACCCCTTGATAAATCCACTGAAGTCGGCCTCAGAAGTCGGGCGTACGTAGGTGGCTGTGAATTCGTCCTGGTAGAGGAACTCGCTGAAGGAGAAATCAGCGAAGCGGTCATTCGTCACAGCTAGTCCCAGGCCTGACATGTCAGCCTCCTGGAGTTTGGAGACAACACAAAACGCAGGTTTTC
Source organism: Macrobrachium nipponense (assembly GCF_015104395.2). Classification (NCBI taxonomy): domain Eukaryota; kingdom Metazoa; phylum Arthropoda; class Malacostraca; order Decapoda; family Palaemonidae; genus Macrobrachium; species Macrobrachium nipponense. Next base: position 32,277,015 of record NC_087210.1, read on the forward strand.
AAGCTAAGGACAATTAAGAGGCCTACTACTGACAAAATCAACGAATCAACACTAACGATAAAGACTACAGTGACGGTGCGGATAGTGAATGTCAAGATAACCTTGGTATCAAAGGTACCCACCCCTCGTAGGACTTCGCCAGCTGCCCCGGTCCAGGAGCCGTTTGGCAACTTGTAGCCTGCAGTCTGGTCTTTGACCATGCGATGCCTATAGCTTCAGAAGGTGAGAGATTGAACACTGAAATCATTAACCTTTAAGGAAAGGAATATGTGAAAATTATCACTGCCACATTATATATATATACACACACACACACACACACATATATATATATATATATATATATATATATAATATATATATATATATATATATATATATATATATATATATATATACTGGAAGATTGGGGCATCTAGAACGCCGTAGATTCAGTAGGAATAAAACAGCAAACAGCCATCGTAGCATTTTAGATTTATTGGCCAAAATTTTCGAGGACTACATGTCTCATCATCAGGGCTGTAAAATACAAAGAATAAAAAAATTAAAAAAGACCTCAGTTTAAAAAATCACAAAGTCTAAAAACAAGAAACTTGAATTTAAAAAACAAACAAAAATAAGCTAAAACATTATTAAAAAACATTGAAAACCTAATACTGAGAAAAAAGTAAAACTTTTTACTTATATATATAAAAAGTTATGGTGTTAAAATGTATTGTACTTACTCTATCTGAGCTAAGAACTGAGGTGACATTCTCATTTTTTCAGGAGGACGACGTCAACTTAGGCGATATATAAGACCGTGGAAGAGTTCTGACTGTTTAGGGAAGGAACAAGCTGTTTAATAGTTAATGATTCCAGGATGGAGAGAGAGTGGTTATGGGTGCTGGGCGATAACATTAACTTCACGAGGAAATTCTGTTTTTACTACAATTTTCAAAAATAATTCGTATCCATCCTTCTTATTCAACAAGTATGTAAAATAGTTCTTGAATAATATATTTCAACCCCGTCTGTCCATACCTAATGTCCCTAAATTGCTCATGTATGCTCCATTCCTTTTTGTACATTCGAAGAAATTCAAACAAACACTACAAGACTCAATTCGCAGTACATTTCCAGCTATAGACATCAGATTATGTTCAAAAAATCCTAAGACAATTGGGTCATTATTTCACCATAAGGATAGGCTTCCTGCCTTGATGCGATCTCTAGTGGTTTATTGTTTCACTTGCCCAAAATGTAAAGTTGGGAAATATATTGGAGCCACTAAGAGATTGCTCAAAGTCAGAGCTGATTCTCATCTTGGAGTTAGTCATCGAACTGGATGTCAATTAAAAACTAAAGAATTTTCTAATATAAGAGACCACTGTAAGAAATGCAAGACATCATTCACTTATGAAGACTTTAATGTTATCGCCCAAGCACCCAATGACCACTCTCTCTCCATCCTGGAATCATTAACTATTAAACAGCTTGTTCCTTCCCTAAACAGTCAGAACTCTTCCACGGTCTTATATATCGCCTAAGTTGACGTCGTCCTCCTGAAAAAAACTGAGAATGTCACTCAGTTCTTAGCTCAGATAGAGTAAGGTACAACACATTTTAACACCATAACTTTACTTTATATCTATAATTTTAAAAAGTTTTTAAAAGTTTTAAACTTTTCTCAGTATTAGGGTTTTTTCAATGTTTTTTAATAATGTTTTAGCTTATTTTTGTTGTTTTAAATTCAAGTTTCTTGTTTTTAGACTTTGTGATTTTTTAAACTGAGTCTTTTTTAATTATTATTCTTCGTATTTTACAGCCCTGATGATGGAGACATGTAGTCTCGAAAATTTGGCCAATAAATCTAAAATGCTACGATGGCTGTTTGCTGTTTTATTCCTACTGAATCTACGGCGTTCTAGATGCCCCAATCTTCCAGTATATCTACGAACTAAATATGGGCAACAGATTCTACGTACCTACCGTCAGTTGGAGACGTCCCTTAAAAGAGGTCTGAAGGCTCAGCTGGATCTGGATTTCCTGTTATACTGCAGACTTAATAATATCACCCCTAATTTCGTCAAGTTTAAGGTTTACCGAGCCTCGCTGTATCACTCAGAATTCTACCGTGATAGCACACGACAACTACTGGATATCGAAATCAAGCACAAAGAAAAGCTTTTTGCGAGGCACAAGGACACATCTGACTCCTTATATAATGTCTTAAAGAATGCTGTATCATATATTGATTTTATTTATGTCTGAAATGTATTAACCAAAAATGTAAACACTTATTCTGTGCATGTACAAAATATTCATTCCAAGAAACTTGAACGATTGGGAATTCAGATTCCAAAATTTCTAGATTCCAAAAATACAGTTTTTAATTACTCTAGTTTATGTCTTGTCTAAGAGAGAAGAGTTCCTACTGTCATGGGTTTGGATTTTTGTATGCCAAATTTTAAACCTAACTTTAGTCAATTTTACTTACCTATTGAAATTCTGTTTGGACGACTTCGGTCATTACAATTACCAGGTGATTATCCAGTTTACAAAGAGATATACAAACTATTGCTCAGAAAACATTTTCAAGATTGTCAACCAACTGGTTTCCTTTCTTTCGAAGAGATGACTATCAGCTACTGAAAAGCTTATCCAACAATCCAGACATTATCATTACTAGACCAGACAAAGGAAGAGGTACAGTGATTTTAAATAAAAATGAGTACATACAGAAAATGGATGATATTTTAAAGGACAGAACAAAGTTCATTGAAGTAGGTAACCCCACTTACCAACCAATCTTTAAGGTGGAAGATAAAATCAACAGGTTGTTAAAAGGTTTTAAAGATGATAATATTATAACTGAAAGTACCTACCATGAATTATATCTTCTGGTTCTTCATACGGAATTTTATATGGCCTTCCAAAAATTCACAAAGATAATGTTCCTTTGAGACCTATTTTGGCTGCTTATAATACTCCCAACTATCAAATTGCTAAATACCTCGTACCAATGTTACAGCCTTTCGCCAATAATGAGTATTCTTTGCATAATTCCGCCAGCCTGTACCTGATATTTTACCCCAGGATGTTGACTTGCATATGGTTAGTTTTGATGTCACATCCCCTCTTCACAAATATACCGTTGCAGGCGACGGTCGATATTATTTTAGAGAAAATCTTTTCTGTTGATGATTTTTTATTTCACGGCTTTAACAAGGACAATTTTAGAAAACTTTTACAAATTGCAGTGCAGGACACTCACTTTATTTTTAACAAGATAATTTACAAACAAGTAGATGGTGTTTCTATGGGATCCCCTTTAGGTCCAGTTATGGCCAATGCCTTCATGTGCTCTCTCGAAGAACAAATGCTTGAAAGATGTTCTTCAACATGTCGTCCTCTCTTTTACAGAAGATATATAGATGACACAATTGCTTTATTTAGATCTAGAGCGGAGGCAGAAAATTTCTTAGAATATATTAATGGCTTACACCCAAATATACAGTTCACAATTGAACACGAAGACGACAATAAACTTCCATTTTTAGATATTTTAATCACTCGAACTCCTCAAGGAGTGTTTTTAGAAAAAAGACATTTACAGGTCAAGGTACGAACTTTTACAGCAATTGCTCTTTCAGTTTTAAATTAAATAGTATTTTCACACTGTTGCACCGTGCCTACATGTTATCCTCTACCTGGCACAACTTTCACGAGAAATTCTGTTTTGTTTTTACTACAATTTTTCAAAAATAATTCGTATCCATCCTTCTTATTCAACAAGTATGTAAATAGTTCTTGAATAATATATTTCAACCCCGTCTGGCCATACCTAATGTCCCTAAATTGCTCATGTATGCCTCCATTCCTTTTGTACATTCGAAGAAATTCAAACAAACACTACAAGACTCAATTCGCAGTACATTTCCAGCCTATAGACATCAGATTATGTTCAAAAAAATCCTAAGACAATTGGGTCATTATTTCACCATAAGGATAGGCTTCCTGCCTTGATGCGATCTCTAGTGGTTTATTATTGTTTCACTTGCCCAAAATGTAAAGTTGGGAAAATATATTGGAGCCACTAAGAGACTGCTCAAAGTCAGAGCTGATTCTCATCTTGGAGTTAGTCATCGAACTGGATGTCAATTAAAAACTAAAGAATTTTCTAATATAAGAGACCACTGTAAGAAATGCAAGACATCATTCACTTATGAAGACTTAATGTTATCGCCCAAGCACCCAATGACCACTCTCTCTCCATCCTGGAATCATTAACTATTAAACAGCTTGTTCCTTCCCTAAACAGTCAGAACTCTTCACGGTCTTATATATCGCCTAAGTTGACGCGTCCTCCTGAAAAAACTGAGAAATGTCACTCAGTTCTTAGCTCAGATAGAGTAAGGTACAATACATTTTAACACCATAACTTTTTATATATATAATTTTAAAAAGTTTTACTTTTTCTCAGTATTAGGTTTTCAATGTTTTTAATAATGTTTTAGCTTATTTTTGTTTGTTTTAAATTCAAGTTTCTTGTTTTTTGACTTTGTGATTTTTTAAACTGAGTCTTTTTAATTTTATTCTTTGTATTTTACAGCCCTGCCCCTGATGATGAGACATGTAGTCTCGAAAATTTGGCCAATAAATCTAAAATGCTACGATGGCTGTTTGCTGTTTTTATTCCTACTATATATATATATATATATATATATATATATATATATATATAGATAGTATATAATATTAAGAATTGAGAAAGAGAGAAAGAACCTTACCATATATTCAAATGTCTGGCAAAAATCTCGAAAACCTCCAGCATGGTTCCTCCAACAATCTTAGGGTACTTGGCATTTTCGTCGACAAGGATGTGTGGCATCCACTACGGAAAAAAAAAAAACCGTCCATGAGTTCCAAGGCATGCGTAAACAGGAAGTATACTCGGTTAACTCTCATGAAATATGTTCGAATTATATTTTTTGAAATGCTCATGGATTATTTCAAAATATCTGCATTTGCTGCACTACAGCTACAATAATAATATCAATACCAATAACAATATCTTTATTACAGAATATTATTAAAATTTAATATTTTAAAATACAAGGTCCACCTACGACAATAGTAGCCAGGACTAAGCATTTTGAAGAATTCGTGTCCATGTCGATTGGCCCTGGGGAGAGAAAACATGGCTTTATGACAAATGAAAATAAGATTTTTTTTTATAAGGAAATTTAGTTATCAGGAGGAGGTTGAGTGTAAATAAAACTAAGAAGCAACAGCAATGAATCTGAGTAAGGATGATGGAAGAATGGGAAAGGTCGACTCATGAGGATTTAGGAGTAACTATAACAAATGATGGTGGGATGAAGCAACGACGGTAGCAACGTGTAAGGAAAAGATTGGGAAGAGACTTGGAGGATAAGTGGAAGCCGAGGTGGGAATATATTAGGCGACTGTTGAGCCCAACCCTCCTCTATGGAAGTTATGTTTGTGAGTTTATGTCGTGCAAAACGAAATGAATGTGCCAGTGACTGGACTGTGTGTGTGTGTGTGTGTGTGGATACAGAGAGGCAGGCAGAAGACAGAAAGGTACGCAAAAATGCCTCAACCAGATGATCAGCACTTCAAAAACGGAGAAACACCAAAGAAAATCTTTGCGTTTCGTAACAGAAAACGATCATGAGAACATGCAATTCCTTGTGAAATAATTTAACTTCAGTTACTAAGAATTATTTATCTAGTTGCGTCAATAAATACAAATGCTCTCATCTTAAATGCAAGGAAATGAGTGACTATTTGGGTTATTATCCGAGTGGCGAGAGAGTGTTTTGTACTGCCATGCTAGCAGAGATATGCACTGCTTTTCTAACTTTACTACTATATAATTATAGCCGGCTGGATTTTTGTAAAATAACTTTAAACTTTAGGAGGGCAAAGCATTCTGGCTAACATGAAATTGATTTATTTTCTTATGCCCCCCTTTTATTTCTGGAACCCCTAGCAATCTCATCATTCAAAAGAGTAGTTTTACTCTTTGTCTGCAGACAAATGTAATTAGGAGGGTTCGTACTGGCGCCACGTATTCTCTTTTGTCTGTGCTCTTCAAATCAGCCTGTGAAATACACCCGGTTTATCTGATGATTAATTTACCTGATTTATTCATATCGTCGAAGAGGGTTGCAACCTATACTCTGTTTTTTTTCCATCTCTCCATCCATCTGTGGTGTTTTCGCATGGTAACACTGCGTCCCGGGCTTTAAATAACATCCTATTTCGAATGTTAACGGTGTAATTCTCATACAGTAAATTATTAAAACACTTTTCAGTTGCAAATGTATACCCAGATATCCTTGTATTTACCTAAAACTTACACATAACGTAACTATCTAAACTTTCTAAAGCCCGGGACGCAATGTTACCATACGCAAACACCACAGGCGGATGGACAGATGGAAATAAAAAAAGAGTATAGTAGTGTTAATTGATCCACACAGCATGAACTGATCTTAATTGTCCCTAAATAAATAAGATGAACGTTGTATATGGATGTCCTAAATTGGTGCTCATTCCTAATGAAGATTCCTTAAGTCAAGTATTCAGCATAATGTATCAAAATGCATCTGAATCGTATTATTAAAGAGATAAACACAAGGACCTTCCAAGATTTTTTACAAGGAATTTTAGGCTCCATCGACAGATGTAAAGATAACAGAAGTAGACAGAAAAATAATTAATTAAAATAATAAAAGAAATGTTTTGCTTATTAGACTAGAGTATCTTTGCCTCTGTCTGTAGTTACTAAGTTATCTCGGGTGCCAGATTCATTTTAGCTACTTTTTTTGTTGGAGGGTTGTTATTAAAATCATGTTTACGTGTGGTTATTACAAATTACACACACACACACACACACACACACACATATATATATATATATATATTATATATATATATTATTTATATATATATACCCTATCACCAACAAGTGTTTATAACCAGGACTCCGTTTCAAATACGCGTGAAAACCAATGAAGGTCTTCAAGACAGTCGCCAACGCAAGTGAGGTTTTACGTTCTTTACACAACCGCAACTGCAATGTACAACTGACGAAGTATACAACACAACTGCATTGCATCAGAAGCTTCGTACACAAGTTTCCAAAGCTCCAAAATTTAAAGGATTCATGAAAGTGGTTTATGGCAACGTAGAAGGTTTGGGTACGGCGATAGAGGCTCATTTCAAAATTTTGCACCTGGGCGTGACAGATACCTGTGCTAGCGTTGTGTATGCACCCATTTTACTCACACACAATAGCGAACGGCTGGACATACGAGCTATGAAAGAATTGGAGTGGCAGAACTCATTTGCAACCATTTGTAGATAGCTTCACGGAAAGTTGGAAACCAGGAGATAGTATTCGCGTGTTAGAACAATTATTAAAATGCGGAGAGAAAGGCAGCAAAGAAATCCTTTGTTATCTCACAGAAAAACAGACCGAGAAGTAAAACGAGGGTTTCTTAGCCTTGCAGGAAGAGCTCTTGTTCAAGTAAATGAGGCTAGCACGTCAAGTTTGTTTGTTTGTATGGTGTTTTTACGTTGCATGGAACCAGTGGCTATTCAGCAACGGGACCAACGGCTTTACCCGACTTCAGAACCACGTCGAGAGTGATGAACTTCTATCACCAGAAATACACATCTCTCACTCCTCAATGGAATGGCCGAGAATCGAACCCGCGACCACCGAGGTGGGACGCAAACACCATACCAACCACGCCACTAGAGCGCTACACGCACGTCAAGTTTGGAACCATCCTCCTCAGATGAAAAATGTTGTTCAGGAAGATCGGGTTACGTAGCATCCTTTATTTCTCAATAACATCCCCAGTGGTTGGACAGTATGTCACCAACCCGTAGTAAGGGTCAAGAGTTCATCGTTGAATGAAACTGGATCAAAATCTGACGTAGACATTATTTATACCAGTTAAGTTGATATGTAAAAACTAAAAACGAGTTTTGTCTGCTTATTTCTCATTCGATAATAAGAAGTTCGGGTGTTGAGGAAACATTAAATCTTAACAATAACAACTTCCTCTTAAAAAAAAAATAAATTGCCAATCGGGTTCGACCAGAAAATATAACAACTGAAAAATGCTTCCCTACGATGAGCAAAAAGACCCAATGAAATTCTCATAAGAAAACAAACCTAAACCTCAGATATGTAATTCTTCGATTAAATTGAGTTTTTCTTCTTTATTTTTTCTTTTTATTCTGTTATCTTCCACTTTGTAAGCAAATACGCCTTGGTATGACTCATAAGGAGTAGCCCTGACTATTTGTCTATTGGTTTTAAAACGATTCTATTCATGTCCAGTTTTATTAATTCTATCGCTTCACACCTTTCACCATTAGGAGGTTCAAGGACATTTCCGAGTGAGATTTGCATCGCCTGATATAACAATAGATTATAACAATAAAATTTTTAGATTTACAGGCCTGGCAAATAGTAGATGGATTTTTTTTTTTTAAGAATTCTATTTGGCAATATAATCGTCCTTTCAGAGCAGCAGGTATTTGAATCGATAGCTATCACAAATCCAGGCACTTCTTACGGAATATTTACTTAATTGTAGACCAGCTTCTGAAAATTATAACCCTGCTCAGGAGGATGATTTGGACGTCAGAGAGAGAGAGAGAGAGAGAGAGAGAGAGAGAGAGAGAGAGAGAGAGAGAGAGAGAGAGAGAGAGAGAGAGAGAGAGAGAGAGAGAGAATTTCTCTTAAGGGAGGGAGGCTTCAAAGAAAACGTTTGCAACATTCAGTTCCTTTATCAACCTTTGCCAGGAATTTGGAATTGTCATAGAAGGTGGGAAATAAATCAAGGAGAAAAAAAAAATCGTCTCAATGCACCTGAAGAAAGGCTTGATTCACACTTGTCTTTATTTGTATGATTTTGGTCTTGCGATTCAATGGAGTCATGTTAATCAGGGAAGTTCAAGATATTACGTTGAAATTTTGTTACTTTATGAACTTACTTCTTAGGAAGCGTATGCCACTTTAACTAAAATAAAAATTTGTGTATAATGAACGAAGATGACTGCTATTAAGAACTCCGGCGAGTGTCAGCCTCTATAAATTGAATTATGAAAAAACAATGATCTCAAGTTAATGTTGAAAGAAGCGTCCAATTTGCCATCTGGTAAAAAAAAATCTCGAGTAACCGGTCATTTGGTGTGGTTTGAAACCACTGTTTTGCAATGATGTAAAAAGTTATACGAAACCTTCAAGCTCAAATGTTAATTTCTAATCTTAAGATAAACATTTTATTGCGCCTTCCCCAACCCCACCAATGAACTGCTCCTCTTTGTGATCTACTTCGACTTGTTACTAATCTATTCTGCACAAGTCTATTAGTGACCTTATTAAGGTTATTGTTACCAAAGTCACTGACTTAGGTGTTCCCTTTCCTCTCCCCGGAACTACCTCTCGTACCAAACTTCAAAAAAATCACAGTGAGTTGTTTTGTACGGATGTGACTGGCAAATCGTAATTCGGTGTGTCATGGCCGCTGGTAAAGCCCCAAATAACTAGCAATATTAAAGTACCACATTTGAATATGCACAACCAAAATGCCTTAATACCTATATAGTCTCCTATGGTTAAATAAAAAAATTCGTTAAGAAGGCAATCAACCACGAAACAAAATTGATTAAGAACATCAAAATCATGTTCATTTTTACGCGTGAGATGCATTATAGCTCCACATTTGCATAATCAATAACGGTCTAAATAATGTAGGATAAACAGACATAAACACTGGGACTTTCGCTCATGACTGAAATGACTCGCAAAGAAAGACAAAACAAATACAATAAATAACAAGAACGAATAAATAAGAATGTCAGAAATGAATAAACGTGCCGCTGACGGGACGTTTGAAGTCATCTGCTATGAGAATAAAATACTTATTTCTGCCGATTTTCTTCGTTATTTCCAAGACAATTTTGGTAAAGAAGATCCCTCTTTCGAACACAAAAACAAATCTCTATTTTGTTTCAGAAAGCCGTTACAAAATTCTATTCGCGATTTATGATGACCGATGTAAATGACGTTAGTAACGATGTTACTGCAACGATGACTTGTATCGTCTTAATACTGTCAAAAGTAACGATACCTCGCACGGTTTCGCCAGTCATTTTAAATTTGAGAGTATCGCTTAATTGACGAAATCACGTGATTCGATGCATCCATGTGACTGGATACGTTACACGGCTCCGACAGGAGCGTGTTACTGGATAACTGTAGCCACGAAAATGATTTGATTCTTATTAAAGAGGCAACTGATATTCAATGAGGACGACTCAGGAGGAGATGAGGAAGATGAAGAGGCGTCAATACGGACGGCATTGCTCAAGAGTCAAGACAGACGCAGAGAACATTTTATATCAATATTATACTTCGAAGAAGTTGGTTACCAAAAGTGCATAAAATTGGAAACCGAAAAGATTTGGTGACGTAAAGGAAACTGATGTTAGATTGCTTTCTTATATATATATATATATATATATATATATATATATATATATATATATATATATATATATATACACATACATATCTCTGTGTGTGTACCCTACTACAAAAACAAAGGAAAACAAAGGAATTACAAGGTCTTATTTCGTGTGAACAATTTCGGTCTGCATTATCAGGCCTCTACTGAGGAACTTCACTGAATCATCAATTTAAAAAACATGCATTCGTATTATGGCTACATCTGATAAGATGATCTGCATAAAATGAAAACAACTAGTAAATATAATATTGAGCCTACAGCTATCGCAGGATCGCGTAAAATATATTACCTAATTAATTCAGGGCGTGCTTTTATCCAATCCAATGGGCAAAATCATTCATTTTATATATAAGCAGTAAAGCAACAGATTTTATTAGAAAGCACGAATTCAATGGTGGCAAATGGCTTCAATACCGCATCAGCTTATTCCAAAGAGATCCGTTCTTTCCCATGTTATGAAAAAATCAGTACAAGTTATATAACAAACCGAGCCTTATCAGATGGTTGTCCTCTCCCTCGGACGAACTACGAACTAGACTAATGTATTTATGTAATCCAAAAATGACTGCAGGCTCCATCACATTTACTAATGTTCTTATTTTATGGAAATCATTTGTCACGAGAATTGAATTGAATATAGCATTTAGGCCAAATGCCAAGCACTGGGACCTATGAGTGCATTCAGCGCTGAAACGGAAATTGAGAGTAAAAGGTTTGAAAGGTGTAACAGGAGGAAAACCTCGCAGATGCACTATAAATCAATTGTTATGAGAGGATGAAAGGAAGATGGAAGAAAGAGAAATGAAAGGAGGTACAGTAAAGTATTGAAATCGGGGCCAGCTAGGGGTCGAAGGCCCGCTGCAAAGAACCTTAAGTAATGTCTACAGTATCTTGACATATGTAACCACAATCGGATTCATTTTTTCTTAAAGTCTTTGGTCAAAGAATTTTCCCGGAAAAGGCCTGACGGAGGAAGAAACCCTCCAAGACGACACCCTGAACTTCCTACCTTCCTCTGCTTTCCTCTTCATTTCCATAGCAAAGACATTTTTTGTTAAGCAGTTTTTTAAGAATCCTGTAGAAGATGTGAACAAGGAAACAGTTATTGGAGAAGTGTTGCTTCAGAACGACGATTTCTTGTTCAAAGAGGGTCCAGTCTGATGGAAGGGATATAGCACGATGTAAAAGTGTGTGAAGAAAGTTTAATTTAGAATTTAGGAAACAAAATCTATAGCAATTAGACCTCAGTCAAAGTAAAACTTTTCTTCCCATATATAGAGGCATTGAACTAAATCTTTAGTTACAAGTACGTCTAGGAATGCTGATTTTGAGTCATGTTTTTCTTTTTATGGTGAAGGTGATACTCTGATGATGCAAATTAGAAAGTTCTATGATGCGCCCAGCATCGGGGTTTTGTCTAAATAGAATGAAAGTGTCGTCTACAAACCTGACATAAAATGAGGACGATAGACCAAGGAACACTCATCAAGAATGTGCTCTTCCAGGGAGAGCATAAGATGATAGCGAACGGATGTCCGAAAGAACCCATGGCCATCCCCGCAGTCTACCTAAAAAGTTTAAAAATAAAGCTAACTTCCAACATGGCCAGATCAAAAAAAAGTCTTAAAAAGGGAGCAGTTAAAAGTATGATATAATGTATAAGGTGTGGGAAGTTTGTTCAAAATAATATCTACGGTTTCTTTGACTGGTATGCTGGTGAATAACGATTCTATGTATATTAGAGCTTGTCATGAAAAGATCAGAATCTTGTTTCAATTGTTCGAAGTTAGATACGGTATACTTAGCACTGGTCTGGGATTCCAATAGTGGGACGAGAAATTTGGCTAATATGTAATTAGGAGTTTTATAGAAGGCTAGGATAAGGCGAAGGGGGACGCTGGGTTTATGAATTTTAGGTAAACCGTATAAAGTTCCAAAAGAGGAGCCTGTGATAAGAAGATCCTGGTATGTGCTTTCGCTAATGATATATTATTATTTTGAAGGGCGCGGAGAAATCTATTGATCTCGCCTTCAGTCCTACAGATACTTACTTTACTTTTACTTTATCTTCCCGCCACTGGCCAGTGGCATAAGGCTGATACAGTTCCTCTCCATCCGTCTCTATCCCGAGCCATTTCCCTTGCTTCCTCTAAGTTTTGGATTTCATCCTTAAGATCCCTGACAATTATGTCTATCCACCTCGTTCTTGGTCTGCCCAGCGGTCTTCTTCCTATTGGTACTGCTCTCAGCGCTCTCCTGGAGTCTCTATTCCCGTCCATCCTCTCAACATGTCCAAACCATTTCAGCCTTCCCCTCTTCAACCTGGTACTGACTGGCCTTTGCCTCAATCTCACCCTGATGTCTTCATTTCTAACATAATCATCCCATTTAATGCCAAGTATCCTTCTCAGCAGCTTCATCTCAAAAGCATCCAACCTTTTCTCCTCTGTTCTGGTCAGTGCCCAGGTGGACGAGCCATACATCAGGACTGGTAGTACTACTGCATTGAATATTCTCATCTTAGTTTTCAAGCTGATTTCATGCCTTGACCAAACGTTTTTTCTCAGAACCTCAAAAGCTCTTGCTGCTCCTAGTTTTCTTCTTTGTATATCTTCAATTTGCCTCCCGTCTGCAGTTACTACACTTCCCAAGTAAACAAAATTCTAGTCCGAGAGACAACAGGAATTCCTCACGTTTAGATTTAAAATATTTAGAGAAATTAAAAACTGTTTTATTATAGTCCCGAACTCTAGGTTTAAATGAAATTCTCTTCACACCCTTTTATATCGTAGTATATCCCTTACATCAGACTGGACCTCTTTCACCACGAAATCTTTCTGAAACAACACTTCTCCAATAACTGTTTCCTTGCTCACATCTTCTACAGGATTCTTAAAAAACTGCTTAATAAAAAAAATCCTAACAGACCTAAGAGTTCTGATGTACCATATCTCCCCTTGTATTGTTTGTTTGTATGGTGCTTGTACGTTGCATGAAACCAGTGGTTATTCAGCAACGGGACCAACGGCTTTACGTGACTTCCGAACCACGCCGAGAGTGAACTTCTATCACTAGAAATACACATCTCTCACACCTCAGTGGAATGCCCGAGAATCGAACTCGCAGCCACACAGGTGGCAGGCCAAGACCATACCGATCACGCCCCTGAGGCGCATCTCCTCTTGTACGCAACATTTCCTTTTGCCTAATACTATGATGACTCCTTTCTGAAGGATTTCATCGAGACTGCTTTAAAATATACAGCGACCACTGATTTCAAATGAATACCTAAGAATCCAAAAAATATCGGTTTTCGGTTCAGATTCAAGGATCGGCTGCCGCCTTTGATGTCGTCTGGTGTTAACCGAAATGTAATTTTGGATCCACCGGGCGGCTTCTCAGGGTGAGGGCCGATTCCCACAAGGGGGGCTTAGTTAGAGAACGGGATGCTCTTAGCTAATCCAGAATCTTCTGCTATTTATATATAAGCAATCATATCATCAAATGCAAAACAGAAATCAGATATGAAGATTTTATAATCATTGGGCAGACAAGCAATCTGCAAGAACTACTCATTCGGGAAACATCAGATGTTAAACTACGTGTTCCCTCATTCAATAGTCAAACAACCGCTGCACCCTTATATTCAACTTAACTCTCTGCCTACCTGGAAAAATCTTTTTATATGATATTCTTAGCTTGTTCTTAACCTCTGAACAGCAGGTCTGTCCCCAGTGTTTTTAGGTTTGTCTGTATATAAGTATGTTGTGTTTTAACTCTTAGCTTCTGAATACCTCTGAGTTTAAACATGTTATCCTTCCTTATTAGTCTACGAACTTTATATTCTGTCCTTGCCAGTTTTAGTTCACTTTGCTTAAAAAGCATTTTTTTTTTACATTTATATATATATATATAGATATATATATATATATATATATATATATATATATATTATATACTAGATACATAGATAAGATAGATAGATAGATAGATACATATTACCAAAGTGTTTTACAAGGGAACAACTAATGGAGCATTACAGACTATTTTATGAAAAATTTTCAGACATTGAACAATATAATATCAGCAACTGCGTGTGTGTGTGTGTGTGAGAGAGAGAGAGAGAGAGAGAGAGAGAGAGAGAGAGAGGAGACGAGGGATGTTGTCACTTATTGCTACTATCACTGTCACAAATAAAGTACCTGTTACTGAAAAAAACGAATGGTAACTATGATAGTCTGTTGTATATCATTACCATACCACGACCAAAAACTGTAATCATAATTACCAAGTACCTATCAATACCGTCAATACTTTGCGTTGATATCTTTTCCTTCTCTTTTTTTCTAACCAAAGAGCTTTTTCTTTTAATTCTTCATCAATCATACTTACAGTTACCCTTTTCCTAGGACAGTCGACCTTCAGAGGCCCAAAGAGTTTCCGATGTTCGCTCACGCTGAGGTCGAGAGCGACACTAAATTTTTTTCTTGCAGCTGTGGCGCTGCGCAGCAGTTGTCAACAACTCCCCAGCCATACAAAGCGAGACGTCTAGCAGAGCGACCTTTCGACGAGTTTCAACGCATCATACTTCAGAAACACATCGACATCACAAAAGTGGAAGTAGATGATGCGTTTTGTACACTTAGAAGCAGACGGTATGGCTTTAATCAGACGGTTCCTGTCGATTGGAAGAATCGGATGCTGGATTATTGCTACGGAAAATTGAGAAAGTGCTGCAACCGTCTTGAAAGGAAGCTTCAAGTCAAGTTGAAAAATCTTATTGCTGAAAGCGACTGGACTAAGCATGCCAACGTGGACTTCATGATTAATTTATCAGACAAACCAGTAGATAGTGCTACGACAGCGGCTTTGGGATATGGGTTAAGCTTTGGTGTATTTAATGGTAACCTGGACTGTGTCGACATCTCAAAATCCTTTTGTTATTTAGAAAAATTTAATCAAAACCTATGCCCTGATGATATCAATATTTGTAAAGGTATTGTGTATGGTGCTATGAGTAAACCTTCTCCCCCTAATGTACCCGTGAGATTTCTCCAGGCTTTTAAGAAAATTAGAGAAGATGAAACAGTGAAAGTGACAAAAACAGATAAATCTAATGCAGTGGTAATAATGAATAAAAGTGACTATATAAGTAAAATAATGACATTGCTAAATGATACTGATACTTATACGAAACTGAGGTTTGACCCTACACAGACAGTGAACTCCCATTTTAATAAACAAATTAAATCCATTTTGAAGGGCTTTGACCATTTAATTAAACAGTTTTCACCGCAATGCGCCTCCCTACCTTATATGTATGGTTTAGTCAAGACATATAAAATCAATAACCCTATCAGACCAATCATTAGTTCAGTGGGCTCAGTTACATATAATTTATCTAAATGGCTTGTAAAAATTCTTACTCCTTTGGTAGGAAACATTTCTAACACGAATGTTAAAAACAATGTTGATTTTATAAACAAATTGAATAGTTTAAATTTAAATTTTGATTTTAATATGGTTAGTTTTGATGTTGTTTCTTTATTTGCAAAAGTGCCTGTAGATGACTTACTTGAATATTTGGAGGAGGAATTAGAACGTCATGACATTCCCTCAAGTGTAGCAAACCTCATTAGTCTCATAAGGTTATGTATCAAAGATAGTAAATTTTGTTTTAATGGAGAATTTTTTGTACAAAAGTTTGGCATGGCTATGGGTAATCCCTTATCTCCTGTCCTTAGCAATATTTGCATGGAATTTTTTGAGACAAAACTCTTACCAAGAATTTTGCCCCAAAATGTTATTTGGTTTAGATATGTGGATGATATCTTCTGTATTTGGCCAGTTCACGAAAATCTCCAGGAATTCCTTAATGATCTCAATAATTTAGTCCCTTCTATAAAATTTACTGTAGAGGAAGAAAGAAATTGTAATTTGAATTTTCTTGATGTAACTGTCCATAGAAATGATAGAAATTTTACCTTTTCAGTCTTTCGATAATCAACTAACATTGCCTCCTTTGTTCATTACTACTCCCATCACCATCAAAATGTTAAATTCTCTGTTTTTTCTGGGATGTTCCTAAGGGCTTTACGTGTCTGTAGCCCGCAGTTTATTGACGCTGAAATTAAAACTATTTATGATATTGCATTGAAACTTAAATACCCAAGGACTTTTATAGATGTGGCATGGAAAAGAGCTAGAAAAACATTTTATTCAACTAATGACAAACTTGAATTTAGTAAGCATAACATTCTAAAATTACCCTATGATGAAAGGTTTTTAGATATTCCTAGAATTTTAAAGCTATTTAACATAAATGTTATTTTCAGTAATATTAATGTCAAGAGTTTAATAATAAAAAATTCTCCTAAAGATCTTCCAGGCTGCATATATGAAATTCCTTGCAAAAAGTGTGATAAAGTCTATTACGGACAGACCGGTAAATCTCTTTCACAACGTCTCAAGCAACATCAATATTCTGTGAGAACTGGGCAAATATCGAATGCATTATTCGTACATATGAGAGATTTACTTTGAGATTCAGGGCTTCTGTAACACGGTTTTTTGGCAATAACTTTTTATCTATGCATTTCATAGATATAACGCTTATTTAGAATACACATTATATCAACACATAAATTTTTACTGTATTCTGCATTACGTAGGTTGAATAAATTTGGTACTTATAATGTAAAAGTGACTTTTTTTGAAGACGGGCCAACTTACTCAGAGATAAGGTTTCGAACGCACTCGTTACGTAACTTATGACAGCATTTCTTCCCTCTTTCTCGATGGATGATTGGCTATACGTAACGAAGGCTATACCTCTGGCAACAATGACAAAAATTTAAATACAAGCAAAGCAGTAAACCTTTATGAACTCTGAATCCTCTCCACTGATAATTGTCATAATGAACAAACCAACAAAATATGTTAATAAATACAAAAACACTTCGATTATTAGTCTAACTCCCAAAATAAGTGTCCTAAGAAATTATAATCTACTTTATAGGTCACAATCAGATTGACAAGATGTAGGGAATAGTTGGTAATTTTCAAAGACATAGTAGACAAGCTTAATTTGATAACTGCTGTATCCAATGTCAAGCAATTTTTATTTATCGGCTATCTACCTATTTACTAAAAAAAAGAAAAAAAAAAGACGGTACCATATTTTGGCTTTAAACCTTTACCAATAATTATCGTCGGAATGACGACTTCACGAGGCTCCACCCACTTTGGCCTCGTTATAATTCAGGATAACAATGAAGGCTATCATGGATATTGTTGTATTAGAAAATCTAACTTCTGGCTATCAAAACTCATTTCTCGAGTAGTTGTAAGAAGTGCTAAATGATCCTCAGGGATCCCAGCAGTTGGCCTAAACGTTTAATTCATGTATATTGCTGCTATTACTAATTTTGCGGCACTACTGCTACAGTAGTAACACTACGCTGGCACAGATACCCCACCCACATCTATGTATCGTTCCGCCATTCATAAAGTCTTTATATCCAACATGGTCGTACAGACTAAAGAAGAAAAAAAAAATTATATCGGATGATCCGTTGGTCTGCTGGAGATTTTAGCACATATAAGCTTGTATTTACTTTGGATAAAAATCTTATTTTAACAAAAATAGTTATATAAAGAATGTTTACATACAATCTCTCTCTCTCTCTTTCTCTCTCTCTCTTGGTGGCATAGTGAATAGTTAATGGAAATGTTCAAAATCCTGAATGACATTAAAAGTATTATAATCACGTTACGCTAAATGCAAATCAGACCATAAACATTGGATTTAAACTAGAAACTGAATAATTACCTATTCAGGCTATAGTAAGTATGGCCACGGGCTTTCTCTTGACTGTATAAAGTTGCATGTCGTAAGACAAATGCAGTTTTGCAACCACGGGGACAATTCCAAATCCTGTTAGCCATTCTTGACTACTATGGGTTTCAGAGCCGATGGAATAAGGTGAATGGGTTTCTGTCTGGTGGATGGGCGGGGCAACATTTCGTAAAACGATGTTTACCTTGCTTACATAATGAATGTTTTTCGACTCTTGGCTCGCAATCATTGGCCATGGCGTCGGCTAGATCATTTTTACTCTATAAAAATTAAAACTATCAGGTTTAGGTTATTGATAATGCTGACAAAATTTGTGTGTAGTTGTAAAATATACATATGTCAACTTTCAGCTACATCCGATGCTTTGATAAGGAGTAAAATCCAAAAAACCGTGTTACAGAGGCCCTGAATTTCATAGTAGACCATCCTATTAACTGGAGTCAAGCAAGAGCCTTAATGCCATGTAATGACACAGTTAAAAGGAATATCATTGAATCTTGTTTCATCAAGTCAAATAATAGAAATGTTCTAAATTTAAGTCTTGGTTTATTTAAACTTGATGCTTTCATTATGAAAAAAAGTTGTAGATAAACATAAGCAACAAAATTAATATATTCAGTTTTTACATGTTTTGGACTGTAAAGATACTTTGTAGTTTCGTTTAGGTTTGTGACCGTGTGATATCCGATAATCCTGGATTATCTCTGTTAATTTTCACCCTTTTGACAATTAACCATCTGGTATTCTTGATCTTGTTTTGTACCCGAGACCTTTATCTCCAATTGTACTTCATTAACTCCTTGACAATGTCTGAGTAAAGACGAAAGCGCTTGGATTTCTGACGATTATTTTCCTGTGGTATTCGCTTATATATATATATATATATATATATATATATATATATATATATATAATATATATATACGTGGCATCAATAAGTATCCTGCAGGAATCTCATAAAATCACAGTTTTTGCTTATTCACGTTCGTCAGTTTCCAAAAAGGTCAGGCTGTTGATCCGTTGACCAATATCACTTAAAAATTTTCTCTCCACACGACCGGTGATATAAATAGGTTGTACGTCTAGATTGAGGTCATTTGTCACTTGATAATGCCACAGTTTTGAGAAACAGCTGTCGTGACAAAAAACCAATAAATGGAAGAAGGAAGTCCGAGTATTTTTCACCAGAAATTGTGGCACGAGAATTGGAAAAAAAATCAGACCTCCTGGAGATTCCTACCAGAAACCTATTGATGCCATTAAAGCATATATATATATATATATATATATATATATATATATATATATATATATATATATATATATATATATATATATATATATATATATATATACATATACACTATCAGTCAGTTATCAATTAAGACAACATTTATTCGCCAACGCGTTTCGTAACATATTACAACTTCAGGGCTACAAAAGAACAATAAAAACCAAATTAAAGCACGCGGAAAACAACTACTTAACACAGTTAAAAATTAAATTAAAATTACAGTTAAAAACTTAAGAAGTATTTCGAAAAACAGGAATGTTAAAAACCCCTGTCATATGGAAAGTTGAAGGTTAGTGAATACAGTACGATGGGTAAAAAGCACAGAAAACATAAATCTTTTAGGCCAAGTACAGTTGAACAGAGGAAGTGTGCGAGTTCAGTATGGGCGCTAACTGCTGAATAGAGAGAGATTCGAGAATAGACAGTCCGTAAGAATATTTTTTTTTTTTTTTTTTTGGCCCAGGACAGAAACGTCAGAGTATTTGATATTGGTGTTACAAATACGATATTGGTTTCTAAAATTAGAAAATTCGGGGTTGGACAGCCTGCAATCCGTTCGATGGCTGACACTTTTATGAGAATCAGCCCTGACCCTCAGCAATCGTTTAGTCGATCCGACATAGATCCCCGAATCACATTTGGGGCAAGCATATTTGTAAACGATCGACGATTGCAGTGTTGACCAGAGATTATCTTTAAATTTTAAAAAATTATTCAATTGTCAGAGGATTTTTCGGAATTAAAGTAACATATTGTAATGCTTTTCTATAGCAGATTTGACACTTCTCCTACGAATACACAATCTTTTTCACTGCAGCTCTAGTTACAACAGGAGAGGTGTTCCTTGCCAAAAACAACGTGTGATCAACTCCCACGTGTTATATATTGAGCAAGTTCTCAAATCAAAACCTGCTACAGCACCTACGGTATCTCAAAATTTTCAAAATTATCCTTAGCATTGGTCAACCATTCTTTGCGAACTCCTGTAAGAATATCTTCACTAACATCTCAGCAGCACCTGTAGTCTGTACTTGTACTCTCTTTTCTTCAGGGAGAACTGTACGTACGTATCCAGCTACCTACTGTTAATCTGTAATTATCTCAATTTCACACAACCAACTTATTACCATATTTACTACTTTCATGGCAGCCTCTAATTCTATTACTATGACTGAAGTCCTATTTTTTCCTTAACCACGTCGCATCTTCCACTATATTTCCATCAATCTCCAATGCGACTCCCAATGCAATACTATTTGCATCACACCAAACTCTCCATTCGACAAACCAAGGAACATACCACTTTTCCTTAAAAGGATCATCCCGTCTCACCCTCAACAACACCTCCAGCATAAATTGTCTTGGCACCAACAAAATCTTCCCATCTTCACCCTCCCGTTGTCCTCTTAATGTAGCTACTTGCCACCCACAACCAACCAGCTACTGGGTAGTGGCTCACCAGCTTTCCACATACTGCAAGTAATTCCCTTCGACCTAACCTCTAAAAAAAATAATTCTCGCTGATTATTCCTCTTCAATTTCAATCCCAATGCAGCACCACCATCTAAGGGATCAGGAGATTTGGTAACTATCCCCTTCGTCATTTAAATGAACGAGTTCATCTGAGGTTACTTGACTTTCATTGAGTAGACTATCATCAATGTACAACTTAAGCCTGGGCCACGCATTGGCGATTTCAAACCACGCAAGTCGTAACCGCCAAAATTTTGCTCATTGCGACTCCATTACGCTCTCATTACAACAAATCGCCATAAATTGGCAAAAATCGCAACAAAGTCCCAGCGTTTGACAACTTTGTTATGGTGACTATGCAAGGCTGCCTTGCATAGTTGCAGTCGTTCCAAGACTACTGTCAAAAGTTGCAATGTCATGGCGCACAACGCAACAACTTCGTAATGGCCTCTCGATTTACAGCATTTGATTACGTAAGTTGCAACTAGCAATGGCGAGTTACAACATCCAGTACAACAAACTGTACTTGGCAAACCTACAGCATGCGCAGTGGGACTGACTGCACAGTGAGTTAGGCTGCTATGGCACATGCATCGCCACCTTTAATTGAAGTTCAAGGGCTTAATTAATTACCCTCAGTTACCTCGGTTTTCAATTTTAAGTAAAATATATTGTGGATTAAAGATTTCCTGCGTCCTTGATATAATTTGAGAAATATGTCCGAAGTAATTAGAATTTCTCAGAAGGCTTCGTTCATAGAGATATGGCAGATAGAATGTGAATTTCTGATTATAGTACTATGTATCGCGACGACAATATTTACTCATTTTCCTTCATGAATGGGAATATTATTGCATTATCGTAAGTGGTGAATGTAATTATTTGAGTTTCTACAAATTTACGTTTGTATTTCAAAGCGTTTAAAGTTAGCTTGACATCAATGGCAGTCAATGTTGCGACGGCTAAGGTAGGTTGAGCAAATCTAGTTGCATCCGCAAGAGCGTTTTCTATAATATGAGGAGCCTTATAACCTCGAGCGGGAAAGCGCAATTAAGTCACTGGGTACTAGCTTATGTAACGGATTTCACATTTTGATTACTTTGACGTTGACATGGATCGATGCTAGTGACTGTTTACAAAATTATTGTCTTTAAAAATAAATCTTTATCAAGGTTAAAGTAGCATGTTAGCTCGAAGATTTTCTGGCTATGCTCCCATTACAAAGCAGTTTGTAGTTAGCCTACATGACCACATTACTTTGCCGCGATGCTGAAAGATCTCCTGACACATTAGCACTTTTTGCACGATATAAAACTTTAATTGTCTGTGCAATACATATTGAGTTATTTGTGGTAATAAATATTTTTACTTGCAGCTTTTTTCGTGAATGATTTGTGGATGAAAACCGATTTTCACAAGTACAGACTATATCAAGAGAGCAAGAATGACCGCAGCCTGTGTTTGAAATTTCCCTCGTCTTTTTACAGTCTTTGAATGTTACGGCAGCTGTCGAATGAAATCAAGATTAGGGTATGAATTTCTTAGAAAATTGACTTGAAAACTATGGTCCTTCAAATTTTATCTAGCAAAGAGCACCACGATCTTGGCAGCCATATCACCCTGTTTCCCAGGTATCTGTGCACAGACTCACTGCTCTTTCTTCTGCTTTTCCTCATCACAAGTCCGTCACCAATAATATAATTCTCTCTCTCTCTCTCTCTCTCTCTCTCTCTCCACTTCTAAAACTTACTTTGAAAATATATATATCACCACTTAATCTCCCAAAGAAAATATAATGAAATTAAGTAGTTATAAATAGCCCTATGCTTTCGTAAGCAGATTTTGTTCTCTCTCTCTCTCTCCACTTTTAAAACGCATTTGAAAAAATATCATCACTCAATCTTTAAATCTAAATATAATGAATTAAGTGTCTCTATAGATAGACCTATGCTTGCGCGCTCTCTCTCTCTCTCTCTCTCTTCCAAGTTTCTTTCCCCATCACCACATCTCTCTCTCTCTCTCTCTCTCTCTCTCTCTCTCCACTTTTGAAACATTTGATAAAATATTATCACCCAATTTCTCAAAGTAAATATAATGAATTAAGTATCTCTATCGATAGGCCCATGCTTGCGCTCTCTCTCTCTCTCTCTCTCTCTCTCTCCCTCGTCATAATATTTTATTCTTTACTGTATTGTTCCTCACGATTTCCAGAAGTACTGCTGAAATAAAAAATAAAAAAAAATTCCTCTCGTTTTTTTAAGATCCGTCTTCAATTACGCATGAATTTTACATCAGTTTTGTGTCAAACATTACATATAAGTAAGGTTTCACAGTAAGTTTTAAAATAGGATAATCGATATTCTGCTCTGAACTGACGTTATCAAACCAGCATTAACGAATAATATAGAACCTGTTACTACATTCAAGTATAAATGATTATAGGACTTCTACAGAATTTTTATGGTGTAAAGTTAATGGAAATCTAAAAAGCAACAAACGCAATGATTTGAAGCTCCGCCCCCTTTCTAGAGTTGCCAGGTGTGGCATTATTGAGCAATATGTGTCTGAAGATTTAAGAAAACTGTATCTTCACTACTCTTGCCGACTGTACATAAAATGTAGAAGTACCCTAAAGATAATATATACATTAGTCTGGTGGCAGAATGAGGATTTTTTGCCTGGGTGTGTTTTGGCATACATACAATGTTTTATTGGTGATTCTGGTAAAACAAACCATACAGAACCCAAATCCGCGTGATGCCACTCTGTCATCCTTGAGCAAATTTTTTTACTGCCAAAATTCAAAATGGCCGAAGCCGAGATCACCGAAATTCGATTTTCGCCTATACCTTCGCCAAAAATGGACATAGAGATCTGATTTTGGTGTCTGAACATATGTTTTAAGGGTGTGGGAATCCATTAGAACACACAAATAAACTCTATCTCCCCTCTGATGATTTGTTTTGCCACACAATACAGTCATTGGCATAGAACGCATAGTAGAATAGTTGTTCTTATGGGCATGGTCTCTGTTGCTTTCAAAATATTTCCTACACAATGTACCTCTGACCGCTGGCGTATATTAGTCATGCTAATATTGCTTCTACTATTGCAGAAACCTAATAACATAACTCTATAAACTCGCTTTCTATCATATATTCCTTTGGTGATGGTGGTATCCGCTCATTTTCATGGCATGTCAAACACAAGATGGATTCTTCATCACAGCCCAACACTACTTGCCTTTTGGAAAGTTGCATGAACTGTAGTGATAGTGAAGCATCTCTAACAGTTGCGGGACCCGACAGACTCAATTCCATTGTAGCTGCTAGTCAACGTAGGGGTGATGGGCTGCATGCTTCATTGACATCCACATTACAAGATACATCTAGATCATTGTTCGTGCATAGAAACTGTGCTTCAACATACACATCAAAGACTCACATAAAACGCTTCTTACAAAAACAGAGGAAATTGTCAGAAGAACCAGATGTGAAACGATCTCGGCGTTCGACTATCACACCCTTCAAATTCAAAGAGCATTGTTTAATATGTGGTGAACAGTGTTCTTCAGAACCAGATTCGAAAAACCCTGAACGATGGCGCCGTGTCGTTCAATGCCGAACTGCTGATCGCGGACATAACCAAGACACCTTGAAGGATGTTATCCTGAAAGCATGTGATGAGCATGCAGAACTGCTAGCCAATAACCGTCTGGTCGTAACTGGACAAGACCCAACTCCCATTGAGGTGTCCAATGGGAAGGTGACACTGCGACATGACCTTCGTACCACTCACGAGGAAGCAGATGTTGTGATTGTCCAGCAAATGGTTCACGTAGCCCTAACAGGAGCTTCAAGCATCCGAGTCATCTCAGACGACACTGACGTGTTTGTTTTGCTGCTCCATTTCTTCAAGTCCGAATCTCTCACCTGTGATCTAGTGATGTTAGGAACCTGTCATAGCAGAACATCAGTAGATATCAAGGCAACAGTCCAGAAGTGTGCCGACTTTGTCTCCGAGATCTTGGCTGCACATGTCGTCTCAGGGTGTGATACTGTTTCTTACCTGTGGGGCATAGGCAAAGGCACGGTCGTAAAATGCTTGATGATGAGCTACCAGCTGAAGAACCTCGGTCACCTTGATTCTGATTTCTCGGACGTCATATCAGAAGCGACATCATTCCTTGCTGCCTGTTATGGATCAAAGGAGAGAGACAACATGACAGCATTTCGTTTCGACATATGGTCACAAAAGATGGGAAACAAAGAACTCACGGCAGCACCACAGCTTAAGAGCCTTCCACCAACAACTGAGACATTCACTGAACACGTCCACAGAGCCCATTTTCAAGCCGCAGTGTGGCGTGCAGCACTTGAAGTTGACCCTCCAGCATTTCAACACACACACGGGTGGACAACAGACCAGACATCAAACACATTGGTACCAATACCCTTACCTCCGAATGTGACAAGCGCCCCGGATGAGGTACTCACAATGATCAGATGTGGCTGCCGTTCAGTGCCGCCTTGCGCAACAGCCAAGTGCAGGTGTTCTGCAGCGAGACTCTCGTGTTCAGTTTTCTGCGGATGTCACGGTGCAGAAGACTGCGGCAACGATCAAACTAAATCATCTGTCCTGGCAAATGAGGATTCGGATGAAGACTAATGATGACATTTTGGGATTGTCACAAGATTTGTGTGGTTATGTTGGCAAATTAGCATATAATTTCCGTCTTGCATACAATGGATCTCTGCTTTGTTCATTTGACTGTTTCCGTTCTTGACTGCTGTTTGTTTCTTTCATCCCTATGACTTGTTAATCACGTTATCTGTAGCGTGTGAATATATATGTTTTCAGCTTAACTGTGGGATATAAGTGTGAATAAAACCTTTTGCTAAACCCATATTTGTCTAAACCCTATGCAGCCATCACTGGCATCACACTTTGAGCACTTTTATCGTCGAAATGTGAAAATCTATATTCACAGAAGGCAAATAGAGTTTATTTGTGTGTTCTAATGGATTCCCAGACCCTTAAAACATATGTTTAGACATCGAAATCAGATCTCTATGCCCACTTTTGGCGAAGGTAAAGGTGAAAATCGAATTTCGGTGATCTCGGCTTCGGCCATTTTGAATTTTGGCAGTAAAAAAAATTGCTCAAGGATGACAGAGTGGCATCATGCGGATTTGGGTTCTGTATGGTTTGTTTTACCAGAATCACCAATAAAACATTGTATGTACGCCAAAACACACCTACACCCCTCTGCCACCAGACTACATACACTTCTAACACTTCCAACCAAACCAGAGAGAGTTACCACTACGACATGTATCTTGTGGGGCAAGAGAGAGAGAGAGTTATCCTTATTGAAAAGTTAAATGGAAAGATTATTGTTTTTCTATAAAATACTACCACAAATGAATTTTGCAATGACAATTATATTATTACTATTTGAAAATATTAATAAACATATACATACCTGTACCATAAAAATTCTCTCTCAGTAAAAGAGGGCAACAGGACATATTTGACAGCTCTGGACCTCAGCTTGGTACAAGCTTGGTACTTGGATTAAATAGATAGATGCTGGGTACAATGGATTTTCCTTCATTCTTACATATTTGTTTAATTTATTGACTAAAATCTCACTAATTCACAATAGTATTTTCTTTAATGAATTGATATTATTGCTGTTTACATCAATATTCATGTTTGAAAATTAGTAAATCATATATTTATCATAAAAAAAAATACATCTCTGTAAGAGAGAGAAAGAGAGCAATTATCATTTCTATTATGTGATACCATTTAATCTTATTAAACTTGCAAATACAGTATTAATCAATATTAATATTTGAAAATTAGTAAATCAATTTGTATAAAATGTATTTAATCATGAAAATAACATAAAAATACACTAATTAAAGAATATTTATCGTCAGAAAAACCTGCAAATAGGAGAATTTCCCGTAAATAATGGTTAGATATGGTCTGAAGAAAAATCACCGAATAGTTGAGTCCGCGAATCTCAAGAATGGAAATATGGGAGCTGACTGTATATATATATATATATATATATATATATATATATATATATATATATATATATATATAGTATATATAGTATATATATATATATAGTATAGTATATATATATATATATATATATATATATATATAGTATATATATATATATATATATATATATATATATATATATATATATATATATAGACAGGGTGTAACATGAGTTTATGCAAATATTTCACAAAAATGAAAGAAAAAGTCATTCTAAGCTTCTAAGCAGAAAATGTTTTATAAGCATATACATATTAGGCTTCGTTTGTCGGTGAGGTGAATTTTGAAAATAACCATTATCAATGTCCAAGTAAGACAGCACGCACAGGATGTTGGAGTAGGCACAGATAGCGGGAGGGGGCTGGAACTGACGTCTCTTTCTGGTTACTCTAAACAGCTTTGGTTTTCCGCCAAGAGCATCCCGGGTTACAAGTGCCAAATTTCTTATTCATTTCGTGAGCAAGAAACTGGAGACAATGTCTTGCCATTCCAGTAATGTAGAATGTGCAGATATGAGGTTTATTTATGGGTTATGCAACATTGAACTCCACTATTGAAAAAAAAAGGAAATCTGCAATTAGGTTGATGCAAATAAAATACTTCCAAATTAAAGGCATTCATTAGTTACTAAACAAAGGGGAAATAGGCAAGTATCATAGAAACCTTCTCCATCTCCGTCAATGGTACCTATTCACTGGACTCCGATAAAGATGAGAAAAGCAAGCTGAATGGAACCTGCCCTCCATCAAAGATAGGCCTATTCATTACACACCGATCAAAGACTTAAAACATATTATTAAAAAACCTATCCTTTTCCATCAAAAAGTATTCATCTCACGCCGTTGGAGGAAAAAAACACACACAACAAAATGCTCTCGTCTCTGTCAAATGAGAAAGACTTTCTTGATACGTAAAGCTAATCATTAAAATTAAATTGCGGTGAAGTCTGTTCACAAGTGATTACCTAATTGAAGGGACTGGCTGTAATGTTACATTTTTCCAAAACCGGCGAGAAAAGAAATTATAATGAAAAGACTGTTAACAATCCAGTTGCCTAATGCGTTTCATCAACCCTTCCCCTCCATATTCCTGACCACTTGGAAATCGCGTATGCCATCTTGGCCGAGTGCCGTGCTAAGGAAAAACGGTTGTTTTAAAAATTCACCTCACTGACAAACAAAGCCTTAAAATGTATATGCTAATAGACTTATGACTTTTTCTTTCATTTCACAAAATATTTGCATAAACTCGTGTTGGACCGTATATATTTTATATATATATATATATATATATATATATATATATATATATATATATATATATATATATATATATGTACACACACACACAGGTTGAAGAGGTAAAGGCATGCCTTTCACAAGTATCATTTATTACACCAACGTTTCACATCACATGATGCATCCTCAAGGCTGGAAATTATATATTATGAATACTAAAACATTACTCACTCATATAAAAAATCTAAAATAAGCACAACAAATATTTGACATTTACAAATACAAATTAAAACGAGAACTCGAAAGGAACACCTACCAAGGTAAGCGTTAAAAAGTGACTAAAAAGACTGAGAGAAAATTAACATAAGAAGATGACTAAAAAAGAACGTGGAGAGTAAACAAACAGGCAGTTATGCTAAAAACAGTTGTGTGGACGACGATTGGGTGTTTAGTGTTGGTACATTAGTCTTTATAAGAAGGAACTCCAACACCATCAACTCCTCGTCTCTACTTGCTGATCCAATAATCTTAAAATCATTGATGTCCAAGCGGTAGAGCGAATTAGATATCAAAGTATTAAAAGACATTTGTAGCTTGAATACTTTATATGGATCATGGTGATGTGATAATTATTCGTACATTATATATATGCACACACACACACACACACACACACATATATATATATATATATATATATATATATATATATATATATATATATATACGTATATATATATATATATATATATATATATATATATATATTATATATACTATATATATATAAATATAAATATAAATATATATATATATATATATATTATATATATATATATATATATATATATATACACACCACACCACATATCTATAGATATATATATAATATATATATATATATATATATATATGTATGTATATATATATATATATATATATATATATATATATTATAATACATATATATATATATATGTATATATATATATATATATATATATATATATATATATATATATATACATATATATATATATCTATATATATATATATTATTATATATATATATATATAAATTTATATTATATATATAAATTGTATGAATAATTATCACATCACCATGATTCATATAAAGTATTCAAGCTACAAATGTCTTTTAATACTTTAATATCTAATTCGCTCTACCTAGAATTGATATATTTTCATATATGTAAACCAAAGGTGAATTTTTTATTTGATGATTTCGTACTCTGGTGGGTTCAAACCAGCAACCAGCAGACAGAGACGAAATCAAAGACGTCAGTGACATTATCGATTTGGCTAACAGAGGTTATAAGTTTATACTGAGTTCAACCTTACAAATCACTGTTGAACTTGGTTATTCATGATGAGAATTGATATCCAACCCCTTCTACCACGCTAACAAATTTGAACGTTTGATGAACGTAGCTATATCATGAATAATTATCACGTCATGATTCATATAAACCATTCAAGCTACAAATGTCCTTTAATATCTATTTCGCTCTACCTCGGAATTAATATATTTTCATACGTGTAAACGAAAGGGAAATTTTTTAGTTAAAAATAATTTCATCCTCTCGTGGGTTCGAACCACTGTCCAGCGGACAGAGACAAATCAAGACGTCAGTGTCGTTATCAATTCAGCTAACAAGTGTAGTTATAAGATTATACCAATTCCGACCTTACAAATCACAGTCAAACTCGGTTATTCGTAATAAGAATCGATATCCAACCCCCCTCTACCATGTTAATTAAAAAAATCGAAGGTTTGATGAACATAGCCATATTATGAATAATTATCACATCACTGTGATTCAAATAAATTATTCAAGCTATAAATGTCCTTTGATATCTAATTCGCTCTACCTCGGGACTAAAGGGATTTTGACGTAAGGAAAAATCTATTTCTGGGCGATTGGCTCGTGTCGCCAGCGAAATATCCTTTAATCTATTATTTCTAGGGTAAATGTACTAACACATACCAGAGAATAAATAAAAAAAAGAAAAAGGTCAGTATAACTGACTCGCTCACCCTCCCAGAGAGTGTCGGTATGAACACTATGGCGAGTGAGACCACTACCACGAGCCAAATGCCAATAGAATTCTCCCACTACAAAATCCCCCAAGAGGAGAGCGACCCACAGAGTGGGCAGCACCTACTACTACTACTCCATCCCATGCTGCCGACTGCTGCGCCTCTGGTGGCCATCCTGAAGTTAGCAGACAATCTTGGCGATGGGATGGGTAGGGCGGGATTTCGCTGGGCGACACGAGCCAATCGCCCAGAAAATAGATTTTTCCTTACGTCAAAATCCTTTTCTGGGCTCAGCTCGTGTCGCTGCGCGAAATCGTACCAGAGAAATAGCACAAGATTGTAAAGAAATTCAACAAAATACAAACAGAGGTCTCAAATAAAAGATAAAATAAAAATAAATCAATATAATTGCTAATAAGGATACATATACACAGTGATACAAAATAGAAATATTACTTAATTTATACTTAATTCTAATAATATTTCTTAACTTAAGGTAATATACATATATACAGGAGAAATATATCATATATGTACAAAAATGGTATCTGTGTAAAGCTATGTATCAAAACATTCTAAAGCAATTAACATAAAAGTTGAATAAAACAAACTCAACAATAATAAAATATAAAGGAATGTATATGACTTAATATACAAAACCCGTAACCATTATAATAAGATGTATCTCCTAGCATAAAAATAAGGAGATGACATCCACGAGATCAATAACCATCATCAAATGTGAGTGTCCCTAGCAAAAAAAATAAGGGACACCCACTACATCATCATAAAAGCAGCTAAGACACAAGGTGACCGTAAATGAACAAGGCAGGAATAGACGAACTGTTGGGTGAGGCAGGTAGAAAGGAGGACTGGATCTTCTACTACAAGATTAGTCAGAGTCAGGGAAACTATGTTCCCCGCTGCAACTGCTGAAAATTTCAGAGCTTCCAAGGACTTTAAGTAATGACGTTTGAACACTGTCGGCGATTTCCATCCAGTATACTTTTTCAACTCATCGAAGTTCATATGTTGGAAATAGTTAATTGAGGTGGCTACTGCCCTGACATCATGTGCTTTTGGGAAAGAGTCAGGATTGGCTTGTTTAATGAAGTACAGGATTTGTTGCCTGATGCCTTTAATAGATAAAGTGCCACCTTTTTCTCTCTTAAAGAGAGGACCCGATGAGGATGAGGAGGTCCTAGATAGAAAGGCTCGTAAGGCTGAAACTGGCAAAGAGATACATCTTGTGGAAGGGGTAGTACCTTCCATGGTTCCCACCTCATCAAAGGATCTTCATTCTTTGCTATAAAGCTACGTTCCGGAGAAAGTAGCACTTCCCCTGTGGGAAGGAACTGAATATGATCCGGATCTCTGGATAACGCCGACAGTTCTGAAATTCTAGCTCCTGAGGCCACGCTTAATAAAATAGGGTTTTTCTTAAGAGCATTATAAACGAGCATGTGTCATTATTGGTTTCTGAAGCCAGCTTTAGAACATCGTTTAAGAACCATGATACTGACGTAGGCCTTACCGAAGGTCTAAGTCTAGCACATGCCTTGGGAATAGACGAGAAGTAGGAATCTGTCAAGTCTATGTTGAACCCAAATTGAAAAATCTTCTTCAAGGCTGACTTGTTTGTTGTAATTGTGCTAGCTGCTAAGCCTTTTTCAAATAAGGATCTGAAAAAGGATATAGCTGAATTGATTGTCATGATCCTAATATCTGATTCTTTCAGGAAGGTTGCTAACTTTTTGACAGCAGCATCATACTGTTTTCAAAGTTGAATCTCTTTTATCGGATTCCAAGAAGAGAATATTCTGAGGGTCAATATTCGCATCCCTTTTCGCTGCAAACTTCATGAAATCCATAAAGTTAGGGTTTTGAGAATCCCTGAGGAAGCGAACACAGTCTTCGTTTGTACTGACTGGGAGAGCCTGGGATTGGGGATCCGAAGAGGGCGAAGACCCAGTTCCAGAATGAGAGGTACCAATTGCTCTTCGGCCAGTCTGGGGCTACTAGAGCCACTTGACCCTTGAATGTCCTGAGTTTGTTTAAGACTTTCATGAGAAGATTCACCGGAGAAAGACATAAATCTTCTCCCAGTTTGTTCCAGTCTAGAGCCAGGGCGTCCGTGGCATAGGCAAGAGGGTCCAGGTTGGGGGCCACATAACACGGGAGTTTGTGGTTCGTTTGAGATGCGAAGAGATCCACCTGTAGACCTGGAACTCTCTGAAGAATCCATTGGAACGAACTGTTGTCCCCAGTGACCATTCCGACTCTAGAGGTACTGATCGGGATAGAGCATCTGCTATGACGTTTCTCACTCCAGCTATATGAGTGGAGGAGAGATGCCAACTGAACTTGTCCGCCAGGGAGAAGATGGCTACCATGACGTGATTTAGATGACGTGACTTGGAGCCTCCTCTGTTTACACAATGTACCACCACTGCGCTGTCCAGGACTAGCTTTATGTGGGAGTACTTTGGCGGGCATAACTTTTTTAGAGTCAAGAACACTGCCATTGCTTCCAGTACGTTTATATGGAACTGACGGAACTGAGGTGACCACGTTCCTTGAACCTTTTTGAACTGGGAATATCCTCCCCAACCGCTTAATGATGCGTCTGTGTGGATGGTGATCCCTGGTGGAGGAAACTGAAGGGGTACTGACACCGACAAGTTCTTGACTTTCGCCCACGGTCGGAGTCGATTCTTTAGAATCAGAGGGACTGAGGACAATTTGTCCCTGGACCTGACATTTGCTCGTGAGCACCAGATTCTGGTTAGGTCTTTCAGTTTGGCTATCATTAAGATGTTTCGTCACTGATGCAAACTGGAGAGAACCCAAGATCCTTTCCTGGGATCTTCTTGATGCCAGTTTGTGACTCAGAAATTGTTTGACTGATTTCGCTATTTCCTTTCTTTTTGGATGATGGAATCGACAGAGTATGGGAGGAAAGATTCCATTGAATGCCTAGCCACTGAAAGTTTGACTCTGGGGTGAGTCTTGACTTGGTCCTGTTTATCTTGAAGCCTAGATATTCCAGGAACTGAATTACTTTCAGTGTTGCTCTGTTGCATTCCTCGACTGTTGAAGCCCAGATCAACCAATCGTCGAGATACGCTACTACCATAATCCCTTGCGATCTGGTTTGTTGAACTACTACTTCCGCCAGCTTCGTAAACACCCTGGGTGCTACGTTGAGCCCGAAAGGAACTACCTTGAAGGAGAATGTCTGGTCTCCTATCTTGAAGCCCAGATACGGACGGAAGTGTCTTGCAATAGGGATATGAGTAAGCGTCTGTAAGATCGATAGAGGTGGTTGACGGCCCCACGGGGAAGTAAGGTCCGTACCTGCGAGATCGTGAGCATCTTGAACTTGTCGCAAGCGAATGGCATAAGTTTAAGCGGGACAAGTCTAAGATTACCCTTCTTTTTTGTGAGCCTTTCTTTGGCACGTGCTGAACAAGCGTCCTTGAAATTTTAACCTTTTGACTCTCGCTATAGCTCCTTTCTGAAGGAGATCCTCCGCATACTCCGTCAGTTCCTTGGAAGGAAGTTGGCGGAAAGGTCTGGATGGGGTGGGTTCGTTAACCAGCTCCAACCAGGCCTTTTGACACAATGCTCTGAGCCCACTTGCTGAAGTTCCACCGGTGGCGAAAGTGAAACAGCCTCCCTCCTACCTGAAATTCCTCATTGGTTCTGGTAGCCTCCTCGGCCTCCTCTGAAATGTTTTCCCCTATTAAAGGGACCTCCCGATCCTCTCCCACGAAAGGATCGCTTACCTCTGCCTCCCTTACCCGAGCGGTCATACTTCTGTGAAGCTTGACTCTCGAAGGCTTGATTGTAAGCTGGAGAGAGGGCGTAAGAGGTGGAGGGCTGAGGCTGAGGGGAGATAACGTAAATCGGCTGTGATTGAGCCTTTGAAGTGGAAGGTTGGGCTGTTTGCACTAAGGGAACTGCCGGAACTTGCTGAGAAACGCGTGGCTGCTTTTTCTGGTAGGGCTGGAAACGTCTGGGTTTCCTTTGACCCTTACCTCTAGCTGCTAGATCTTGCCGCCTCTTGGCCGTAAGACCCCAACGGTCCTTAAGGCTCTGGTTCAACCTCGTAGCCTCTGACTGAACCTCCTTCACCATCGCTTCTGGGAAGAGTCTGCTCCCCAGATGCTCGACGCAAGTAACCTATTCGGCTCGTGCCGAATAGTTGCTTCTTGTAGGACATGCTTCCTACAATTCGTCCTAGCAGTGGCAAACTCAAACATATCTGACTGTACCGTTTGAGTCAGGGATTTGTCATAAGCTTGAAGAGCGGTTCTGAACCATAGGCTTAGGTAGCCACCTCGGTCATAGCCATGGAATTAATAGATCTGGCTAACCGCGATTTGGCGTCAAATTCAGCCTGAATAAGGCTATCTGGAAGCCTAGGTAGCTTTTCACCAAACTGCTCCATAGCACAGTCCGGTTTGAGTTTGCCAGCTGAGAAGGTGTTAGGTAAGTCTTCCCACAATTCTCCGGCTGAAGGAAGTAACGGAGATGTAGGATCTGCTTCCTTCAGTTGAGGCATGGGGTCCCCTTCTGGGCCGCTGGAATGGTAGACGTCGCGATCTTTGTCAGGAAAGGGAGCGGGGTACTCTCATCCATCGTAAAGATCGTAAACGGACTCTTGAAAGGTTGGATTTTCGTATTGGAACAATCCATGTCCTCTAGCACACCTGAGCCATTCTCTCTGAGCCTGGTCACGTGAATAGAGGACTGTCTCCTTTGGTACTTTATCATCCCGAGTCATGGCTGAGGCGGTGAGCCTTGCGTAGCCGATGAACGGAGCTGAAGGTCTTCCGGGTAGAACTCGAAGTCCTCGATCCTCCGAGTTCCACATTCCGGGATAGAAATGAGTCCGTCTTGGAAGGGGGCGTATGACGCTACTCTCCAAGGGTTGTTCATTGAGAACGGAGGTAGAGAGTCATACGGGGGAAGCTGGGCTCCACCTGTATTGAAAGGTGGAGGAGAGGCTAGAGGAGCTTGGCTCAGTCCGGCTATAATGCTGTCTTGAGAGGTAATCCTATCCGACAACCGAGAGATCATTTGCTCCATGCTACTTTTCAGAGACCCAACCAGGTCGCCCACCTGTTGTAACAGACCAGCATTGGAGTCCAAAGCCGGAGCTGCTGCGGAGGTGGAGGGGTGGCTCTGAATTGGAACCAAGGGTAGCGGAACTGACGACTCTGCCGGAGTGTGAGATCTCTCTCTGGAGGATTTACTCCTCGAGGACTTAGAGCCGGACCCAGAAGCTTTAGATCTCTCTGCTCCGGGATTCCTAGCCGGAGACTTACGAGAGGAGGATGACGCCGAAGCCGTCTTCTTAGACGACGACGACGTCTTTGTCAAGGATTTCACTGCTTGACCCCTTTGACCTTGGGTCTAACTGAAGCGTCAGGAGGAGTATATAATTCGTTACCCGTAAAGCCTTGGAAGGATGGAGAGGTTGCAGGAGTAGAAGAAGCAGTTGCACCCAAGGGTATCCCTTGGGTGTCCACCTTACCTACCTCGACCAACAGGTCGTCTACACCTACCATAGGTTCTACATTAATATCCAACGTTCGCTACTTCCTAGGAGGAGATGTCCTGGCCTTGGTCAGTCAATGAGGCAGCCAGCTGTTGCTGGATGGAAGGCGATAGTCGGGGCCGCCTACTACGGGTGGGTCGACGTATCCTGTCGCCTTGCCTCCGGGGAAGATTAGTACCGCCAACCTTTTCTCCAGGATGTAGGCATACCCTTGGCGGCGTTCTTCCCGAAACCGCCGACCCAGGCCCGCAGGGTTGCCAGTGCGGTATCCCTCACGGCCGGCACCTGGAAGAGAGGGTATTGATTAGATTTAAGAATAACTTAAAACCTAAAGCTAACTTAAAGCATAACTTAAAATTATAGGGCTATAAGGCCCCTTGAATTTACCTTAAGTTAGAGTGATTGATGTAAAACTTAAGCACTATAACAGATGAGGACCAGCTACCGGAGATGGAAATACTTCACCCCGTCTAAAAGCTTGGAAAATCACCAGATCGTAACATATGGTACACGTTTCATGGTACCAGACCTGGATGTCCCCGTGCGGAGTCGCGCATGGAGCATGGGACCGGCAAACTTCGTGTCCACATGGGTCCTGAAGTGTGGCGGCGCATCCCGGATGCTCACAGTTGGTGGTCTGTAAGTGGAAAGACACATGAGTATCTTAAAGAATATCACTTACAGGCTAAAGGACAGAAGAACTCCGTTGCATGCCGGAGCTCGGAAAAAATTTGGGCATAGCCCCTCCCTTAATCGCCTGAATAGGCTATAACCCCGGAGGTATCCGGTGAAACATGAAGGGAGGGGGAATGGTTTAAGGTACTTAAGATAAACTTAATAGTTTAACATAATAGATCTTAAACCTAAAAGCTCGAACGTACGGACTAAGTCCAGTGCGTGGCGGAGTGTATAACTCAGTGAAACGGAGAGGTTAGAAGGGACCGACTGTATGTTCCGGTCCACCCCGTGGGGTAGACTAGCACCTTTCCGCTGGATGCCAGGTCTCCGGTGGTAAAAGGAGCCCTAGTAAGGTGGGAAAGAGCAAGGGGGCATACAGACTCGGGCTAGTAACGGAGCGACGGAGTAGTAATGGAGGGGGGGAAAGGCCAGTCCCCCCCACCTTACCATCCGACCGGACCGAGAAGCCGGAGAGGTCGAGTCCAGTCTGGGTCTGTCCCCGTCCCTACCCCCTCCGCCTGGGGGGAGAGAGGGGACGGAGCCCTGGGGGGGGAGGAGAGGAGATGAGGGAGGAGAGAGGGAAGGCAGGCTCGGGTTAATGTGGAGCGAAGCATGGGCCAGGCCTACCCACCCCCCCGACCCTATGGAAGAGCGGGAGGGGGGAAAGGTGACTGGACAGGCGTCTGGCTGCCTCGTGATCACATAGTGACCACGGGGCGATAAGAACAACAACTAAGCCTAGAACATAACCAACTGATCAGAGAGATGCTATCGGGAAGCAACCGAGCTGAAAAGCGGTAACAGCCAGACGCCTAACTAACCTAACAAATATCACATAAATAGTACAAATGAATAATAAAATGAAAGAAAGAAAACAAAATAGTAGGAGAAAAAATCCAGGAGTGTACGACTAACCCGAAGGCAAGGCTACCACTCAAAGCTAGCCGAGGCCGATACTAAGAGCCGTGGCTAGGGTCTGGATGGAAGAGCCTACATAAGGTAAAAGACATGCATGCATGACAAAACCGTGTAGACCGTACCCTAAACAAAGCGGATAATAAAAATAGAGCGTACAAAAGCCAGGGGATGTTCTGGGTATGGGCGACCCAGAACGGACCCACCACGAGGCAGAACCATGCTGCCATGCTTCCGACCTAGAGATCGTATTTATACCTAAAAACGGCAAATACGTGCTCAGGGCCGGAAAAAACCAATTAGCAATAAACACTGAGTACTTAACTTAGCTGCTGCGATGGCTGCACGCTCCATGGTAATAAAATCCAAAGGAAAGGGCACAAAAACACCGAGAAGAAAATGGCACGTGTGTATCGTGTGCGCTAACTGAAAAGGATGGCCACCAGAGGCGCAGCAGTCGGCAGCATGGGATGGAGTAGTAGTAGTAGGTGCTGCCCACTCTGTGGGTCGGCTCTCCTCTTGGGGGATTTTGTAGTGGGAGAATTCTATTGGCATTTGGCTCGTGGTAGTGGTCTCACTCGCCATAGTGTTCATACCGACACTCTCTGGGAGGGTGAGCGAGTCAGTTATACTGACCTTTTTCTTTATTTATTTATTCTCTGGTATGTGTTAGTACATTTACCCTAGAAATAATAGATTAAAGGATATTTCGCGCAGCGACACGAGCTGAGCCCAGAAATATATCACATATGTAAACCGAAGGGGAATTTTTTATTTGATAATTATTATCAACTAATGATCAAATGCCAAAAGTTAGTCAAAACAAGTTCTGCTGTTTGTGCCAAAATGGGCCAATCGTCCAGGTATCATCTAAGACCAATTCTTTTCCTGCCGGTAAAAACTTGGGAAGCTGTCTAAAGCAGAAAGCCTTGAACTGGTAAGTGGTCTTTCCTGAGACAAATCTTAGGAACTTTCTGAAGGAGGGATGTATCAGGAAGTGGGGGATGGGGCGATATGCATCTTAAAGATCTAAGGAGACCATGTAGTCCCCTTTTCTGATTGCTGCCAGTTTGTTTGTTTGTTTATATGGTGTTTTTACATTGCATGGAACCAGTGGTTATTCAGCAACAGGACCAACAGCTTTATGTGACTTCCGAACCATGTCGAGGGTGAACTTCTCTCAACAGAAATACACATTTCTAACCTCTCAGTGGAATATCCGAGAATCGAACTCGCGGCCACCGAGGTGGCAGGCCAAGACCATACCGATCACACCATTGAGGTGCTAATCGCTGCCAGTACTGACTGGGGTGTTTCCATTCTGAAAGGATTTAGGTCCAGGTAGACAGATCTATGATGGGTCTCCAACCTCCCCTATGGTTTCTTTACCAGGAAGAGACAGCTGTAAAAACTTGGTGTGTTGTCTTTCACATTTTTCACAACCCCCTTCTTTAGCATATCTTGAACTTCTTGTAGAAGTGCTTGCTTGTCGTAGTCTTTCCTGTAAGAGGGGAACTTGTGCTCAGTGGCTTTTGAGTGGTTTTTGACCAAAGGGGAGGATGTATCCTTTTTCTTAAAGTTTTCCAATCCTCTGATCCTGCCTTCTACCACTCTAACCACTTGGTCCCCAAACAGGCCCCCACCGCCTGGCCTGTTGTAGTGGATAGGGGAACTGCTTCATATTATCTTTTACTTCCTCTCTTTCCTGTTACTGTACGTCCGCCTGAGCAGATGGGAAAAGAGGAACAGCAAGGATGTCTTCCTTCTTTGTGTGTCCTTCCTTTGAACGTTTCAGAGCCCTGTTGACGAAATTTCCTATGAAAATGTTGTTTTGAGGACCTCGCCTGTTTGTTTTGAGGGTTGGCACTGAAGGATTGTCTTGCTTGGTTATGAGGCTCTGGGAGGAAGTAACTTGATGCATTAGATAAGAAACTATTTCTGAGATTCAGTCAACAGTCAGAAGAGATCTGTCCCTGAGCTAAAGAAAATAGAGATTCCCCTAGGTTACAAAACTGGTACCACATTAAATTATTGATTTTGATTTTTTAAAATTCTGTTCTTCACTAGGTTACAAAACTGGTACCACATTAAATTATTGATTTTGATTTTTTAAAATTCTGTTCTTCATCTACTTGCATTTCCTGACTCGACGCCTCCCTTCCCCCTTTGAGAATATATATGGTTACTCATCTAGAATAGAATTTTACAAAATACATATTATAAAAAAAATATAATTTACACTTATCACCAAATACAAAAACATTACATATGAGTACTATAGGTATACATATAACAAAACAAATATCTTCAGTAGTCATAGATTTTCAAGTGCTATGGGAGTTCTTATTCATTTACAGTTGTCTATTCTTTTTTTTCAGCTGGTTCCACCTCTCATCCCCAACTTCTTCAAGAATACACATCGCTATTTATATAAAAGATGACTATGAAAAGGGTATTGCAAAAACTAAGAAGCAATTTATTCAAAACATTTAATGAAACCATTAAAAATACAGTAGACATACATGATTAGAAATTATGTTGTCAAATACTCACTAGTTTTAGTTGGCAACTTACATGAGTCAGTAATAATGTATGTCTCCAATACTTATTGTTCATCTTCATTTTAAAACAAATTTTTTTCTAACTTATTTAGAATTGTACATTTATATTATAGCCTATCACAGCATTTTCATGCAAAAAGCTTATATAAACAATTAATAACAATCACTAAGATGTGTGAATTGTGGCTTACAAACTGATGAATAATAAACAATAAACCAAGCTTTGTGTTACAATTTAGACATGACCATGCCCACACAATCACATTTTATACTTCAAGTATGATGTAACCCAGAAAAATTCTCAGTAAGTTGCATGATACACGAGTACATATGGTAAGTCACCTTGTATCTTTGTCAATGAAAAAAAAATTATAAAAATTTGTGCATGATCTTAGCAATTACTGGTGGCCAAACAATACCATAAGAATAAATATAAACTGGCTCTCTTATCTACAACCTGATTACCTTATCTTGACTGTTACAACATACAATCCCAACCTCATGGGGATGATAGGATTTACCCATTGGCTGTAAAATTCAACCATCACCATAACAACAATATTCACCTTTTAGCGGCATCAATTTTTACAACAGCAGCAGTTTGGGGATTAACTGTGCAAGCTGGAACTACAACCATTTGAGAATCATATACTGACCTACAAAATTCTCATATTTCCTGGCCAAAGAATATGAGTTTGATCTCTACTATTCCATGTAAACACAGTATGGATATGACTAATACATAGTTGACAACTATAATAAGGCAACTGGTGAGCTGTTCATCCTCATTTTCATCAGCCACAAATTCTTACTGCATATAAAATGTGCTTTGCAGAGCATTCTCTAGAGTGGAAGAAACACTATTTCAAGACTACTACAGCAATGTGCAAATAGAACATAACACTACTATGATGTAAAAATTGTCAATAGCAAAAAGATCATTATGGTGATGATAATGAAAAGGGGAGAGATGATGGCAACTTTCACTAAACATTCCATTTCATTTATTTTATATCAACATGCATATAATGTAAGCGTAATTGTAATGATACAGTAAAAGTAAAAACTTACTGCAGGATATGTATTTGCTAGTAATAGCCACACATTTAAGGTGAACAAATCACAGGCAAACCTATTTCTCTTCTCATTCCACTTTGTAACCACTTAAACAAGCAGGATGTGACTGAAGATTATATCTTACTACATGTACTATATGCATAGACTGACGAGAACTCCCTCCTACTACATCAAGCATAGTTTTAGTTTTTTACACAATAAACAAAAAGATGGTGAGAATCTCTGGAAATGTTCATCAGCCCTTTATAAAAAGTTGTGAAATATAACAGCGAGATGTAGGTTTACAGTGTTGTACTATGTGTACTAGATATTTTTGTGACTAGTCATAAAATGCTTAATACTATTAACACTCACATACCAAAAGAGAGAAAGGATTTCCACTTGTAATGCCATCCCCTTACAAACTGTCCACTTTATTTATTACTTTTACTAAAGATCACATGCTATATGATATCACACCATATCCTGACAAATACTATAATTATGACACCAACTAAATCTATGTCACTCCACAATTGCTGACCCATTAGTTACAAAAAAAGTTTGACTATGATCTCAAGGTTCCTAGGTAGGGTTAATTCATCCCTGTTTTGACAAACTGGCATATCCCATTTTTTTTTTTTTTTTAAGTTTTTGAGTTTTCCAGTCAGTGTCTATAATTCTGATATTCTGTAGCATAACAAAATTTCAGCTGTCTGGATTGTCAGATTTTCCAAAATAATTTTCACAAAAGATGAGCTAATTATAAGCTTTGAATACTAGTATAAAATTCTTTGAAGCCTATTTTCTCAGAATGAGAAAAAAATGGCTTATGCTAGTTTGTCAAACTAGTGATGAATTACAAACAAAATAAGAGACAAACATACAACGAGTTTTAATGTGCACCGCTTAGAGAATGCGATCAGGAGGGGAATATGGAATACTATGTTCATTTCTAAGACTTTTAAACATTCACTTCACATAAATGTATTGCCCAAAGGCCTGTGTGGAGTTTAGTTTAATATCAAAACATCAAGTATCATCATCGTAAAGTAGTTTAACCTCATCACTGAGTTACAGTGGAATACCTGATCATAACAGGGATGGTCAAGAAGTTTGGTATTTAATAATAAAGTTAAAATTGTTCCCAGTAACTGATGGCTCTTTAAAAATTTGCTTACTAGATAAACTACATATTATGAATATTATGAAAAATTTTTATTAACTGACTTTTTTTCTAAAACTTCACAATTACATATTTATAACCATTAGGCTAGCCTGCATTCTGTGCTTACAAGGAATGGGTCTTGCAGGCTGTTCATTATGAGTATGAATCACATGAGAAACCAATTTAAAAACTGGATGAAATTATTTCAAAGTGGCATTCATTCTGATTCAAAAAATACCATAATCCAAATGAATTTGATTTGCTTGACTTCTTGTTACAGATTCATTATTCCATGAAGTTTGCCATCAATTAATGATGGTTTTTTGAGGCTTTAAACAATCACCTGCTATGATGGTTATGTGACCATATCAAAGTACCAGGAGCCTTACTCACCTTCTTTCCACACAGGCCAATCCAACACAGTTCATCATTTGCACCAAGATAATGGGTTATAGAGATAGTATCGAGTCACTGACAGGAATTTATATATCTGATGTGGTTATATGAATTGCAACTCTAGTTGATTTACCATCATCATTTCCCTTAATGCCTACATGTGAATGGGATCTGCCATATTTCAATATATGTACTTATATACCAAATTAATATAATTTGGGTGATCAAGATTTAATCTATTGCCTGTTTCAGAATTACATATGAGTGCCAACTAGAAGTAACATGGCTTACTACAGAAAAAGTGTGGGCATAGCTTCTATGTAAGAAACTGAGTTTATATTACTGATTCTCATAAATCAGTAGAAAATGCCAAACCTGCTGAAGGTCCCTGCTGAGTAACACAGCAGACAAAATGCATCCAATATGCAAAATGTACCCAATAGACAAACTGTATTCAATTTATCAAATGCATCCAAACCACTAAATGTATCCAATGAACAAACACACCAAATAGGCAAATTCATCTAAGTATTTGATGTACAAGGTATTTTGTCTACTAGATAAATTCTGTCCACAAAGCATATTTAACAGTCAATAAATTTGTCAACTGAGTACTATATCTAATCTATTACGTACATTTTATTCAACAGGGTGCTTGTGCATTTAACTTATATTTTGTTTGCATGTATCGTGCCTACCAAATGCATTTGTTTCTCTGCAGGGACCAGTGCCTTAAAAAAAAATATTGTACACAAGGGGTATATACTAATTCCAAAGCTTTGGAAATGTCCATTTACCTGTAAGTCAGTGGATTTCAACTTAAAAAGCCATATCACTTCCACTGATTATCTTTTTACATTTGCAATGTCATGCAATGTTTCAAGTTGGTGTTAGTATGCATTTTTGCTATAAACAACAGACAACTGCAGGATAACATGCAAACAAAATCGAAACTAATATAAAAAGTGTGTTTAGATTTGGATATATATTTCTTGAGCTAAAACAAGCCAAAAAAAGCAGTCCCCTAGGTACTTCGTGCTAAACCCTTACAATTTCTGTAGAGGCTGTTGCACCTCGAGGTACAATGTGTTTCAGAGAAAAAAATTGTAAATGAGGACAATAATTACATTTCTTAATACAGAGAAAAATTCATTTTGAACTTCTAAATATACTTTTGCATTTCTAAACATAATTTTTTCACGTTTTAAACTGTTAATATTTGGCAGTTTAACAAGACCACCAAGTTGAAAAACTTAACTAAGGCTGCCCTGTGTGTTTTCTAACACTTTAATAAAGCAAAAATTGGTTCATTAACAATTAGTAAAAGTTTAGGCTGGCAATGGCTAAGTATATGCCTTTAATAATC